>NC_051184.2:12404624-12619053 GCF_013339695.2 Rhipicephalus sanguineus
TAGCCGAAAACTGCGCAAAGTGACGACGCCACTTTCCGGGCTCTCCCTCCGTACAGCCAGCGCCCAACGTATTCACCCTACAGCGGTGTGCACAGCCCGCGTCATGATTAAGGACGCTATGTACGCCGTCGAAATGATCATAATTCCTGCCTGCTCTCACGACGTCATCCTCGGATGGGATTTTCTCTCCCGCCATGACGCCGTCATTCATTGCGCACCAGCCGAAATAGAGCTGTCACCATTCTCTAACTTGACGCCGGAAGACAGTCCATCGGCTGCGAGCAAGGTACTCGTCAAAGACGACATCAAATTGCCTGCAAACTCGTCAACGGCGGTGTCCGTCTACTGCGCCAGTCTATCCGACACCGTTGCACTCCTCTCGCCATATGACCGTATTTGCACGAGGAAAGGCTTGCTGGTGCCTTTCGCGACCGTTCAAATCACTCAGGGAAGCACCTCTATTTTTGTAATCAACCCCTCCCCGTACAGTGTTACGTTGCTGCGAGGGGAATGTCTCGGCAGCGTGGAACCCCTCGAAGACGCACAAGTTATGGACGAACCCGATGACACGCACGGCCGCAGTTCCAGTACGCTCAGTGCTGTTTCGATGTCTGGTTCATCACCCGCTGACGTGTTTGGTTCCACCATAGCTGACAACCTTACGCAGGTCCAGCGTTCCCAGCTTCTGGACCTGTTGGAAGAATTTCGCTCTTCTTTCGATGTCGCTCAAACGCCTCTCGGCCGCACCTCGGCCGTTACGCACGGCATCGATACTGGCGCCCACCTGCCACTGCGGCAACGTCCATATCGCGTGTCTCCCACAGAACGCCGTGTAATCACCGAGCAAGTCGACGACATGCTTCGACGCGATGTTATTCGACCCTCCAACAGCCCCTGGGCGTCTCCTGTCGTTCTTGTTGCGAAGAAGGACGGTTCTGTGCGGTTCTGTGTCGACTACAGACGACTCAACACACAACACACAACAATTATAAAGGCGTTTATTGACGGCACTAGTCGACGAAGCACAACGGCGACAGTCAAGACAGAGCGCGGACTCTGAGCGCGAGGAGCGTGCAGAGAAGAGCCGAAGGGGACGACCCACTAGAGAGCGCCCGAGAGGGCGACCCATTACATAGTCTTCCAACGCTTCGCTACACTCTCTCTTTCTTCTCTTTCTTTCGGTCTATTTCTTTCTCTCCCTCTCTGTTCTCTCGCCCCCCCCTTGGCTACGGGCCTGGTCCGAAGTATCGTCGAAGAACCTTCTCACTAAGTCCCCGTCGGCGTATCGGTGTCCATACCCATACACGGTCACCGGGTTGGTATTCCATGTGGCGTCGTCGAAGGTTGTAGCGGCGGCTGTCAGTCGTCTGCTGGTTCTTGATCCGTAGGTGGGCAAGCTGTCGTGCTTCTTCGGCGCGCTGTAGGTAGGTGGTCACGTCGATGTTTTCCTCGTCGCTCACGTTTGGTAACATGGCGTCGAGCGTCGTTGCCGGGTCGTAGACCAACTTGTATGGCGTCATCTGCGTCGTTTCTTGTACGGCCGTGTTATACGCGAAGGTCACGTACCTAAGGATGGCGTCCCACGTCTTGTGTTCGACGTCGACGCACATGACCAGCATGTCGGCGATGGCCTTATTTAGACACTCGGTCAGGCCGCTGGTCTGTGGGTGGTAGGCGGTGGTCCGGCGGTGCCTCGTGTGGCTGTATTCCAAGATCGCCTGAGTTAGGTCAGCCGTAAACGCCGTCTGTCGGTGATGAGAACCTCTGGGGCATCGTGTCGAAAGACGATGCTCTCATCGAAGAACTTGGCTACCTCAGCGGCTCTGCCTTTGGGCAGGGCTTTTGTGTCGGCGTAGTGGGTGAGGTAGTCGGTATAGCCACGACGATCCATTTATTTCCGCAAGTCAACGTTGGGAACGGCCCAAGGAGGTCCATCCCGATCTGCTGGAATGGTCGCCGAGGAGGCTTGACCAGCTGAAGGAAGCCTGCTGGTCTTGTGGGCGGTGTCTTCCGTCGCTGACAGTCTCGGCACGTCCTTGCGTAGCGAGTGACGTCAGCGGCAAGGCGCGGCCAGTAGCACTTTTCCTGTACTCGTACGAGCATGCGGGAAAGTCCGAGGTGTCCAGCCGTCGGGTCGTCGTGCAGGGCATGCAGAATTTCTGGTCGCAGTACCGAAGGAAGAAAGGAATACGAAAAGGAGAAGGCAGGGAGGTTAACCAGACAGCAGGTACAACGATAAGGTAGGTGGCTCGGGCCGGAAAGAAGTTCTTCTTTACGAGGACGTTGTTTTTCAAGGAAAATGATGCCAATCCTCGCCTGGATACTTTCGGCCCAACGATCGTCCTGCCCTCCAGGTATTCCACCAGACCCTTAAGTTCCGGGTGGGCTCGCTGACGTTCGGCGAAGTCGTTGGCACTTATGGCTCCCAAGAAGCTGTCATCATCCTGGTCGTCGGGCGGTGGTGAGTCAACGGGGGCACGATACGACCAGTCCGCGTCGGAGTGTTTCCTTCTGGACTTTTACACGACGGTAATGTCGAATTCTTGAAGTCTTAGGCTCCACCGTGCGAGGCGACCTGAAGGGTCTTTCAAGTTAGCTAGCCAACACAAGGCGTGATGGTCGCTAACAACTTTGAAGGGCCTGCCGTAGAGATAGGGGCGGAACTCTGACGTAGCCCAGATGATGGCGAGGCACTCCTTTTCTGTTGTGGAATGGTTGGCCTCTGCCTTATACAGCGACCGGCTAGCAAAACTGATACCCCTTTCCGGTACGTCCGTCCGTCCGCTGCACAAGGACGGCACCGAGTCCTACGCTGCTTGCATCGGTGTGAATCTCCGTATCGGCGTATTCGTCGAAATGCGCAAGTATCGGAGGCGTCTGCAGGCGTCGCTTCAGTTCATGAAATGCTTCGACTTGCGCTGTTTGCCACCTGAATTCGACGTCGGTCTTCGTGAGCTGCGTTAGTGGCTCGGCGATCCATGAAAAGTCTTTGACAAAGCGTCTGTAATACGCGCACAAGCCGAGAAATCGGCGCACCGCCTTCTTGTCGGTGGGTGGCGGGAAAGCGGCGATGGCAGCTGTTTTCTGCGGGTCTGGGCGTACTCCAGTCTTGCTGATCACGTGACCCAAAAACAAGAGCTTCTCGTACGCGAAGCTGCGCTTTTCTGGCTTCAGGATGAGCCCGGAGTTCTTGATTGCTTGAAGTATGGATTCAAGGCGCTGGAGGTGTTCGTCGAAGTTCTAGGGAAACACAACGACGTCGTCCAAGTAAACAAGGCAAGTTTGCCACTTCAAGCCAGCTAATACTGTATCCATGACTCGTTGGAAAGTCGCAGGTGCCGAGCAAAGACCGAAGGGCATGACCTTGAACTCGAACAGGCCGTCTGGTCTTATGAAGGCAGTCTTTTCTCGGTCTCTCTCGTCGACTTCGATTTGCCAGTAGCCGGTCGAGAGGTCCATCGAAGAAAAGTACTTCGCGTTATGGAGTCGATCTAGGGCGTCGTCTATACGTGGGAGAGGGTAGACGTCCTTTTTCGTGATTTTGTTCAGGCGACGATAATCCACGCAGAAACGTAGGGTCCCATCCTTCTTCCTCACTAACACCACAGGTGACGCCCACGGACTCTTGGACGGCTGGATGATGTCGTCGCGTAGCATTTCGTCGACCTGTTTCTTGACGGCCTCGTGTTCTCGCGTCGAAACTCGGTACGGGCTGTGACGGATTGGTCGGACACTTTCTTCTGTTATGATGCGATGTTTCGCGAATTGGGTCTGTCGAATTCTTCACGACGACGAGAAGCAGTCCTTGTATTGCAGGAGCACGGTTTTGAGCTGGTCTTGCTTGACCTTCGGAAGGCTCGGGTTGACGTCGAAATCTGGTTCGGGACTTCGATTCGTCGAAGCAGGTTCGGCAGCATCGGAGAGGGCGAAATCATTGCTGGGGGCCACACATTCGTCGATGTAGGCGACCGTCGTACCAATGTTGAGGTGCCTATATTCGTGGCTGAAGTTTGTCAGCACTAATTTTGCTTTACCGTCACGCACCTCGGCTATACCTCTTGCAACGCAAATTTGACGGTTCAGGAGTAGGTGCTGATCGTCCTCGATGACGCCTTCAAGGTTCGCAGGTTTTTCAGTGCCGACAGAAATAATGACGCTGGAGCGCGGCGGAACGGTCACCTGCTCTTCACATTCAATGCATGGTTCCCTGGTGTCGCGTGGGGCGGGAGCGCTTTGTCTGAGGTTAGTGTTATCGACTCAGACCTTAGGTCGATGACGGCGCCATGGTCACTTAGGAAGTCCATTCCAAGTATTACATCCCTGGAGCAGTTTTGTAGGATTACAAAGCTCGCAGGATACACCAATCGGCGTTATCAGGTGGCCTCCGGCTGTCCGGATTTCGGGTCCACTCCAAGTGGTCTTTACTTTCTTCAGCTTGGCGGCGAATGGCCCACTGACGACGGAATAGTCGGCGCCAGTGTCGACGAGAGCGGTGGCGTTGTGGCCGTCGATGTGAACGTCGATGTCGCTAGTTCGTCGTCTGGCGTTGCAGTTAGGTCGTGGCGTTGGGTCACGGCTACGTCGGTTTGTTCCACTGCTTCCCCGTTGCGACGTCAGGTCTTCTTCAGTCCGCGAGGTTTCGTCGGCAGGGCTTCGTCTGCCTCGCGTCGTGTTCTGCAGGTCTCGTCGCGTTGTCGTCGTCGGCGGCCGCGGAGGATCTCCGGCAATTCGTCGTACAGGAACCGCACCTCCATCGGTTGCTGCCCTTAGTTTCCCGGATATGGGATAGGCGACCGGCCCCGGTTTGGGCCACTGTACTGCCGGCGGTGCGGTGACATGTAGTGGCCGGGCGACGGCGAGCGGGAAGATCGTCGTTCTTGCCACTGCGTTCCGGTGACGTAGTCGTCGATGTCGCGAGGCCGTTCGCCTGGCTGTGGGCGCGGCGCGTTGACGGCGAATCCGCGTAGCCCCATCTGTCGGTACTGGCAGCGGCGGAACGTGTGGCCAGCTTCCCCGCAGTGGTAGCAGAGCGGGCGGTTGTCAGGGGCGCGCCAAACATCGGTCTTCCTTGGCCCGTTGCACGGGGCATAGCGCTGCTGGGCGACAGGAGGACGGTGTCGGTGGTGGTGGTGGCGGCGGCGGCGGCGCCTGGCGGCCGAACTGTGGCGATGCGCTGTCTCGACGTTGTCGCGGAGCGGGCATGGGACGGCGGACTGCAGCAGCGTAGGTCATGGCCCCCGGATGAGGCTGAGGTGGTTCGGGAATTCCTAACGCTTGCTGAACTTCTTCGCGAACAATTTCGTTGATCGAGTCCACTTGAGGCTGTGGCGGGGGTAAAAGCTTGCGCAGTTCCTCCCGAACGATCGCTCGAGTCGTTTCACGCAGGTCGTCGGAGCAGAGTGGTTGAACTTCTGCGTACGCTGGCGTCGAGCGGCGATTGAGTTGTAGTGTGCGCATCTCCAGCTTCTTTTCAATCATCGCCGCTTCGGAGATGAATTCCTCTACAGTACTCGGTGGGTTCCTCATCAGACCCGCGAACAGCTCCTGCTTTACTCCTCGCATGAGGAAGCGAACTTTCTTGTCTTCCGGTATTTCGGGGTCGGCCTGGCGGAAGAGTCTGGTCATCTCTTCTGTGAAGAGCGCAACGTTTTCGTTTGGTAGCTGCGAACGGGTTTCAAGCAGCGCTTCGGCCCTCTCCTTGCGGATGACGCTCGTGAATGTAGCGAGGAACCTGGTGCGAAATGTTTCCCACGTTGTGAGGTTTCGCTCTTGGTTCTCGAACCAGGTGCGAGCGGCGTCTTGCAAGGCGAAGTACACATGTCGAAGCTTGTCTTCGCTGGTCCACGCATTGAAAACGGCGACTCGGTCGTACGCTTCGAGCCAGCTTTCCGGGTCTTCAAGTGCTGAACCGCGGTAGGTCGGCGGCTCCTTGGGTTGCCGGAACAGGATAGGCGCAGACGGCACAGGGGCTGTCATCGACGCTGCGGTTGAGGTCAGGGTCTTGGTCCGCCGGGTCTTTTCAGGCAAAGGCCCGTACTCTGGCCGTAGACCTCGTTGTCTTCGGCTTGCTCGCTGCTCAGGGTTGCCGTCGATGTCTTCCTCGCGACTTGGGCTGGGTTCACGGCTTGACGGGGGCGTCCGGTACATGAAAGAAGCAGCACCTCCACTAGATGTCACGTGGTCGTGACGTCGCCGAAGACCGCAGGCGAGGTGTCCAAGGTGAAACTCTTTATTTGGCCGAACTTGTGGCCGAGACACGGTATGCACTGATAGCGGCGAACAGAGCGTCGACCGTCGATCAACTGACAAGCGGTGAAGCGCGTCGACATTTATACATGTGCCGTCGAATTCCAGCGTTATCGCTGGTTGTCGCGCAAGCTCTAGAATAAGCTCGAGTGTTCGCATCTTGCGCGCAATCTTAACAAAACGATCTACAATAATCGTGAAGCTTCTCTAACAATGAGCCGCGGTTTGCGCTGAGCGCTGCTGACAGTCTTTGTGGGCGAAAACCGAATACAGGGAAAGTGATAATAAGAAACGCACGTGGCAGTATACTTGGGCGAGTCTGTAATGATCCATGATAGTGATGGGAAGCGCAAAACACAGCTCGTCGTTTGAGTGCTCGTCTCGTCTAGTTCTTCTTCTGTGTTTTGCCCTTCAAAGTACCACCACGGAAGAAGAAGGGGACGGAGGGAGCGCCTGCCGGTTGCGCACTTGAAGGCAAGCTGCAAACTCGGCATTCCATTATGTTACGCCGTCGGGGCACAGACTTTCTGCAAGGCATGACGAGCCGCAGTATGAACAGATGACGCCAGACGATGACACATCACATGACGACATGTGATGACGTCATTATACGTCACAACTTCCTAAGATCTATGCGAGTTTACGATGGCGCTACACTGTGGCATCATTAACGAGGTAAGTCAGGTGGGTTTTCGTTCATTCGCCTCCTGTCGTGTTTCACTTGATAATACGAGACACTCGAAATCTGAATATATGAACTGACGTGACATGGTCCAGCGTCGTTGGATTCGTCGACGGCGCACACCATGTAGTCCTTCCCAAGGTTCGGCTGAATGCTGAGGATGCTGGCGCACGCTTGGTCGAAGTCGCGCACGATGAGGCGGGCCTGCTTCAGCAAGAACGAGTGGCCGCTTCCTGCATGCGGTCGTCACAGGGTTCAGCTATCAACGTCATCTCATCTGACACGCATATATATCAAGTATTCTGTGAAAATATAAATGTTACCGTAACCCATTTTCCGGCTGCTTTTCGCCGCACAACATAGGCGTCCTAAGAAAGGCAGTGCTCCATAAATATTTGCACTTTGCTTCACGTAGACCGCAACTGAAGGAAACTAATGGTTTGCCGTTAGGTTTATATTAGTTAACACCTAAACTAGGCAAGGAAAAAGAGATGCACAATTTGTATTTCGATGGTTGCATAACTGCAAAGAGAAAACGCCGCGACAATTTTTTTTTTCGAAAGGTAAAAATGGATGTCGGCGACATTAGTTGCGAATATCGTAAAAAGATCCCAATAAATGCGCATTCTGGCTTTCAGTGTTTTAAGTACATTTCAGTTGATTCCCGAAGTCCAATAACATTTGTTCACACTACATCGTATGAAAGAACAATATCAATTGCGAAACTTCAAGTAGTTCGGCCTAGGCAGCTTGTGTGAGGTGCTTACCGCTGTTTCCCGAGGCGTGCCCCCCCCTCCCTTTGTTCGAGTCCGAAAGAAAACGAGCTCCGCAATGGATGCAAAAATGAAAATAAAGCGATCCTTCTCACGAAGGCCTTTACGGAGCCAAGGTGGGAAGTTCTTTGAACGCATCAGAGGTCGCCATTGTCGTCAAAAAAAAAAAAAAAACACGCGTAGCATTACAAGATGACGCCAATGTCCCCCACTCGGGAGGAAGGCGCCCTCCTCCCCCCGTGCGCACGCCATAGAGCACTGCACGGGCCCGGGCCGTCCGAAGCGCTTTCCGGCGGGCCCGGGCTTGGAACGACGGGCCCGGGCCGGGCTCGGGCTGGGTACGGTCAAGTACGCCCGGGCCCGGGCCGGGCTCGGGCTGGGTTCGGTCATGTACGCCCGGGCCCGGGCCGGGCCCGCGCTTGGAGCCACGGGCCCGGGCTGGGCTCGGGCTTCATAAAGCGGGCCCGTGCAGTGCTCTAGCACGCCATGGTCGCCGACTTCTGCTGTATGGGTTAAGGGGGCGACGTAGGCACGAGTTTTCGATTAGCAGTTTGCTGTTGTGTAGTTTAACACGAACTGAGGTACGTCAACTAAGATCAATAATGCAAAACTTTAAATATTCACTTTAGGGCCAACTGCATCTCGTTACGTTGTAGAGAGAATTAGAGAAAGACCGGTCCTTTTCTTCCTTTCTTTTTGCCAACGTACATGCTGCGTGGTGATTATTTCTGGCGTTTTAAGCAATTCAGCGAAATAAGTAACAAAACAACGTGACTGCTCTCATGCGCTACCGCGTTGCAGCGCTGCGCTCTCAACCGTGCTACGAGCGAAACAACCGGGCGCGCGGTCCGAGGCGAAATGAGCGGCCGCCGCTCTTATCTGGAGCGCTCTGAAAGGTGCCCGCCCGTTCGGTTGGTAGAATCCGAGCGCTCCAGCTTCCTTCGGTTGGTTCTTTCGGAGCATCAGCAGAGCTCCCGATCGCTCTGACCTCGAAGTGAGAGCGGTCTGGCCGGGAGGGCGGGTAACGTGACACTAGGCGCCGCGTTTACCAACAGGTGACAGGGTGACATCGCGAGCGCGCATTTCGGAAGGGAACAGCATCGGACGCCGTGCATGTGTGCTGGATTGTGTTTGTGGCAGCGTTTGTGTGACGAGTTCACATGTCAAAACGGAGCCGGCTACTGAAGGCGGAGGAAGCGTACTGTTGTTACAGCAGCTCGCAGACGAACGCATTGAAGCTAGTAGCTCGAACGACGACGTCAGCTCGTATGGTCGACGCCATTTGTCGATGTAGCGCACGAATGTTTACCCGGCCGGCTTCCCGCACTGGCTGCACGGTAGCGCTAGAGGCGCGCTGCTCCTCTGCTCCGAAATCGCCGACGCATTCGGTTGGTACACTGCCTCTCGCGCTCCGATTGCGGGCTGCCTCCGCATCCACGCACTGACACGACGAGCAAGCGGGCATGTGACGTGATATACACAATTTTGTGCTACACTGGCCTAGCCGGGCCAGTTTCGCGTGGCTCCTCAAGAGCCGTGCTGCGCATGCGCGAGGATCAGTGATGTCACACAGCTGGCGCTTCGCAGCCGGCACCTCCCGCGCACTCCGCCGCTGCCGCGCGCGCTGCCGCCGGTCTGCGCTTTCCAGAGGAGTGACGTCGTAGCCGAGGTAGACGTTCTGGCGCCGACGCGCGCGCAGCTTTCGCCTTCGCTGTGCAGTCGCCGTCTGACACTGCGCTGGAGCCGCTTGATAGCGCCTCTGACTGGCGTTTGCGAGCGTGGTTTAGCCATGGAGAAGGAGCTAGAGCGTAAATGCTGCTCAACGGCGCAGAAGAGCGGAGAAGCTCAACTCATCGGGTCCCGAAGTAGTTGGCTGGCAAAATAAGTATACATGTGCCACATAATACTGCCACGTACGTTTCTTATCACTTTTGCTGCATTCGCCCACAAAGGCTGTCGGCAACGCTCAGCGCAAACCGCGCCTCATTCTTCGAGAAGCTTCACGATTGTTGTAGATGATTTTGTTATGATTGCGCTCAAGACGCGAACGCTCGAGCTCATTCTAGAGATTGCGCAACCACCAGCGATATCGCTGGAAAGTTCGATAGCGCCTGTATAAAAGCCGACGCGCTTGGCCGCTTTTCAGTTGATCGACGGACGACGCTCTGTTCGCCGCTATCGTTGTACAGCGTGTATTGCTGTAGTTCTAGTTCTCATTTTCCGGCCACAAGTTCGGCCAAATAAACAGTTCCACCCTGCAAAGGCCGACTGCTGTCTTCGTCGACGTCACGACCACGTGACATCTGGTGGAGGTGCTGCTTCATGATCCGGACGCCACCGCGGAGCGCTGACCCAAGCCCAAGCCGCGAAGAAGACGATTCTAAGGACAACCCGGATCCTCGAACCAGCCGCCGGCAGAAAGGACTACCCCCCGAATACGAACCCCTACCGGACAAGACCAGGATCACAGCGAAGAAGACAACAGCCACAATGACAACAGCCGCTGGGGCGCCTACAACGGTCGTCATGCACCAACCGAGGGAGCCGCCGACATTCCGCGGATCACCATGCGAGGATCCAGAAAGCTGGCTGGAGGCATACGACCGGGTTTCCACGTTCAACAACTGGGACTGCAACGAGAAGCTACGCCATGTCTACTTCGCCCTTGAAGATGGCGCAAGGACCTGGTTCGAGAATCGAGAGTCCACGCTAACATCATGGGACCTCTTTCGCACCGGATTTCTCGACACCTTCACGAGCGTCATCCGGAAAGAAAGGGCTGAGACCCTTCTCGAGACCCGTGTACAGCTCCCCAATGAGAACATCGGACTGTACACAGAAGAAATGACTCGCCTCTTTCGCCATGCCGACCCCGCCATGTCCGAAGAAAAGAAAGTTCGATTCCTGATGCGGGGAGTAAAGGAAGAACTTTTCGCCGGACTTGTGCGCAACCCGCCGAAGACGGTCTCGGAATTCGTTTCGGAGGCCACCACAATCGAAAAGGCACTAGCAATCCGCACTAGGCAGTACAACCGCCGCATGCCGTCGACGAACTACGGGGAAGCACATGCGCTGGGCTCCGACGACCTACGTGAGACGATCAGGGCGGTCGTACGCGAAGAGCTGCGAAGGATGTTTCCTGCATCGCAACCCCAGGTCCATTCCATAGCCGACGTCGTTCGCGAGGAGCTTCAGCATTCTCTAGGAGTTGCTGCACCGTCGCAACGTGAGCCGGAAGCGATGAGCTATGCTGCCGTTGCACGCCATGCTGTCGCCAATCCGCGCAATCACCAGCGACTCGTGCCGCCGCATTTCCGCCGCCAGACACCGCCGCCACCTCCGATGTCATCCCGCCCGCCTACAGGCCAACGCTACACACCCCGAAAGACCGACGTTTGGCGTGCCCCTGACAACCGACCTCTCTGCTACCACTGCGGGGAGGCCGGCCACACGTACCGCCGCTGCCAGTACCGACAGATGGGGCTACGTGGTTTCGCCGTCAACGCGCCGCGCCCGCAGCCAGGCGAACGGCCTCGCGACATCGATGACTACCTCAACGGAACACAGTGGCAAGAACGACGACCTTCCCGCTCCCCGTCGCCCGGCCGCTACATGTCACCGCACCGCCGGCAGTACACTGGCCCAAACCGGGGCCGGTCGCCTAGCCCGTATCCGGAAAACTATAAGGGCAGCAACCGATGGAGGTGCGGTTGCTGAACGACGAAATGCTGAAGATCCTCCGCCGTCGACGACGACGCCGCGACGATGTGCTGAGCCCCCGCCGCACGCCGAATGACGTCCTGAAGACGAAATTTTGCGACCGGAAGCAGACCTGACGACGCAACGCGGAAGCAGCGGTGCAAACCGACGTAGCCGTGACCCGACGCCGCGACATAACCGCAACGCAAGACGGCGGACTAGCGACGTCGACATTCTGATCGACGGCCACAACGTCACCGCTCTCGTCGATACTGGAGCGGACTATTCCGTCATCAGTGGGCCGTTCGCAGTAAAGTTGAAGAAAGTTAAGACTGCTTGGGAAGGCCCCGAGATCCGGACCGCTGGAGGTCATCTGATAACGCCGATTGGTGTCTGCACGGCGAGAGTCACGATCAATAACCAGACTTATCCTGCGAGCTTTGTAATCCTACAAAACTGCTCCAGAGATGTGATACTTGGAATAGACTTCCTAAGTGACCACGGCGCCGTCATCGATCTGAGGTCTGAGTCGATAACACTAACCTCAGACAACGCGCTACCGCCCCACGCGACGCCAAGGAACCATGCACTGAATGTGATAGAAGAGCAGGTGACCGTTCCGCCGCGCTCCAGCGTCATTATTTCCGTCGGCACGGAAGAACCCGCAGACCTTGAAGGTGTCATCGAGGGCGACCAGCACCTACTTCTGAACCGTCAGGTTTGCGTCGCAAGAGGCATAGCCGGGCTGCGTGATGGCAAAGCAAAGGTAGTGTTGACGAACTTTAGCCACGAATATAGGCACCTCAACATTGGTACGACGGTTGCCTACATCGACGAATGTGTGGCCGCCAGCAATGCTTTCGCCCTCTTCGATGCTGCCGAACCTGCTTCGACGAATCGAGGTCCCGAACCAGATTTCGACGTTAACCCCAGCCTTCCGAAGGTCAAGCAAGACCAGCTCAAAACGCTGCTCCTGCAATACAAGGATTGTTTCTCGTCGTCATCGCGGGTCCGACAAACGCCCCTTGCTAAGCATCGCATTATAACAGAAGAAAATTCTCGACCACTCCGTCAGAGCCCCTACAGAGTTTCGACTCGAGAGCGCGACGCGATAAAGAGACAAGTCGACGAGATGCTACGCGACAACATCATCCAGCCGTCCAAGAGTCCCTGGGCGTCACCCGTGGTGTTAGTGAAGAAGAAGGACGGGACACTGCGCTTCTGCGTTGATTACCGGCGCCTGAACAAGATCACGAAGAAGGACGTGTACCCCCTCCCACGGATAGCTGACACCCTGGATCGACTTCACAACGCGACGTACTTTTCGTCGATGGACCTCAAGACCGGCTATTGGCAGATCGAAGTAGCGAAAGAGACCGAGAAAAGACCGCTTTTATAACACCCGACGGCCTCTTTGAGTTCAAGGTCATGTCTTTCGGTCTTTGCTCGGTACCTGCGACGTTCCAGCGCGTCATGGACACCGTACTGGCCGGATTGAAGTGGCAGTCGTGCCTTGTGTATTTGGACGACGTCGTCGTGTTTTCCTCGACCTTCGACGAGCATCTCCGGCGGCTTGGGGCAGTACTTCAAGCAATCAAGACCTCGGGACTGACCCTGAAGCCAGAAAAGTGCCGATTCGCGTATGACGAGCTCTTGTTTCTGGGTCATGTGATCGGCAAGTCTGGAGTGCGCCCAGACCCGCGGAAAACAGCTGCCATCGCCGACTTCGCGCCACCCACCGACAAGAAGGCCGTGCGCCGATTTCTCGGCTTATGCGCCTATTACAGACGCTTCGTCAAAAACTTTTCACGAATCGCCGAACCACTGACGCTTCTCACGAAGACTAACGTGGAATTCAGGTGGGAAACGGCGCAAGTGCAAGCCTTTCAAGAACTTAAACGACGCCTGCAGACGCCACCCATACTTGCGCATTTCGACGATTGCGCCGATACGGAAATCCACACCGACGCAAGCAGCGTAGGACTCGGCGCCGTCCTTGTGCAGAAGACTGACGGGCAGGAAAGGGTCATCAGTTATGCTAGCCGGTCACTATCCAAGGCAGAAGCCAACTATTCCACAACAGAAAAGGAATGTCTTGCCATCATCTGGGCTACGTCAAAGTTTCGCCCCTACCTCTATGACAGGCCCTTCAAAGTTGTCAGTGACCATCACGCCTTATGTTGGCTAGCTAACTTGAAGGACCCTTCAGGTCGTCTCGCACGATGGAGTTTGAGGCTTCAAGAATTCGACATTACCGTCGTGTACAAGTCCGGACGAAAACACTCCGACACCGACTGCCTGTCTCGTGCCCCCGTCGACGCGCCGCCGCAAGACGACGACGATGACTGCTTCCTCGGAACTATAAGTACCGATGACTTCGCCGAAAGGCAACGAGCCGACGCGGAACTGGGGGGCCTTATGGAGTACCTCGAGTGCAAAACCGCCGTTGTTCCGAAGGTATTCAAGCGAGGACTGCCTTCGTTTTTCTTACGGAACGGGGTTCTCCTGAAGAAGAACTCGCCACTTCGAACCGACTACCTTCTTGTCGTGCCCTCATCATTGCGACCAGAAGTCCTCCAGGCCCTACACGATGACCCGACGGCTGGACACCTTGGTGTTTCCCGCACGCTCGCCAGAATACAGGAAAAATACTACTGGCCACGCCTTGCTGCCGACGTCGCCCACTACGTTAAGACTTGCCGAGACTGCCAGCGACGGAAGACACCGCCGACTAGGCCAGCGGGACTTCTGCAGCCAATCGAACCACCTCACCGGCCGTTCCAGCAAATCGGGATGGACCTACTGGGGCCGTTCCCGACGTCGACTTCCGGCAATAAGTGGATCGTCGTAGCAACTGACTACCTCACCCGCTACGCCGAGACAAAGGCCTTGCCCAAAGGCAGCGCCGCCGAGGTAGCCAAATTCTTCGTGGAGAACATCGTCTTGCGACATGGCGCCCCAGAGGTCCTCATCACAGACAGAGGTACCGCCTTTACTGCGGACCTAACTCAGGCGATTTTCAAATACAGCGAGACGAGCCACCGCCGCACCACCGCCTACCACCCGCAGACCAATGGCCTCACCGAGCGTCTAAATAAGACAATCGCCGACATGCTGGCCATGTACGTCGACGTTGAGCACAAGACGTGGGATGCCGTCCTTCCGTACGTGACCTTCGCTTACAACACGGCCGTCCAAGAAACGACGCAGATGACGCCATACAAGTTGGTCTACGGAAGGAGCCCGGCGACGACACTCGACGCCATGCTACCGAACGTCACCGACGAAGAAAACCTCGACGCCGCCGCTTACTTACAACGTGCCGAAGAAGCTCGACAGCTCGCCCGCCTGCGCATCAAGACTCAGCAGCACACCGACAGCCGTCGCTACAATCTTCGACGACGCTTCGTGGAGTACCAGCCCGGCGACCGTGTCTGGGTCTGGACGCCAATACGACGACGCGGACTGAGCGAGAAGCTTCTTCGACGATACTTCGGACCGTACAGGGTACTTCGACGTCTCGGTGCACTCGACTACGAGGTTGTCCCCGACGGCATCACGAACTCTCAGAGGCGCCGAGCTCGACCCGAGGTCGTGCATGTGGTGCGCCTTAAACCGTACTATGCTCGTTAACGCACCTGAGGACTCTAATGTTTGTCTGCTTAGTTTTCTTTAGTATTGCATGTATTCATGTTCTGTTTTTAAGCATCGGGACGATGCTTTTTCAGAGGGGGGCATTGCCACGTACGTTTCTTATCACTTTTGCTGCATTCGCCCACAAAGGCTCTCGGCAACGCTCAGCGCAAACCGCGCCTCATTCTTCGAGAAGCTTCACGATTGTTGTAGATGATTTTGTTAAGATTGCGCTCAAGACGCGAACGCTCGAGCTCATTCTAGAGATTGCGCAACCACCAGCGATATCGCTGGAAAGTTCGATAGCGCCTGTATAAAAGCCGACGCGCTTGACCGCTTTTCAATTGATCGACGGACGACGCTCTGTTCGCCGCTATCGTTGTACAGCGTGTATTGCTGTAGTTCTAGTTCTCATTTTCCGGCCACAAGTTCGGCCAAATAAACAGTTTCACCCTGCAAAGGCCGACTGCTGTCTTCGTCGACGTCACGACCACGTGACAATACGTATACCATGTGTATGTCATTGGAGCCGCAGTAATCATGATAATCAAGCTAATCCCAGACAATCAGGAAAGCTGAGAACAATCAGCTTAACCTTTGCTAACGCTACGTTATCCTGGCATAGCCGAGCTACGCCACTGCAACATTTTTTTTGCGAGCATCTGTACGTTTTACAGCCTGATCTACAACTTCCTTATTGGAATTTTTTGCCCACAGCTTAAACATGCCTAATTAAGCGATTAAGAAGAATAAAAGAATAGTGTGACGTACTCCAGGCAATAGTCAGCAGCATTCGCGTCGTCACAGAGTGCCTAGGCATATTTTTAAACTCTGTCTAGGGGTAGTTGGGGCACCCTGTATAGAGGAGAGCAGTCACGTGGTTTCGCGGGCCAGATAGCTTGTGGGATAGATTCCCGTGAATATGCGTGTATCATCTGCAAAATATCAACAATAATTATGGCCTGGAAGGCATTTGATATGAATGTTGAAGTTCGCGTGCGCGATCCAGCGCTATACGCCGCACCTCGCCGCATTGACAGCCTTGAAAGCAGTGTTGCGGAGTTGCCACTCCGGAATTGGAATGATTCCGGAATCATTCCACATTTTCGCAACCCCGGAATGGAATGGGGACAACGCTTGGAGGAATGGAATGGGGATGGAATTACGTCTTCTCCCGAAAATAGAGCACGTTTTTGTCTACACGCTGTTTTTCAACCTTCAAACATTAGTAAGTCAGAGCCTCGAATTTAGCAATAAAGCAGTATTTTTAAAATGGCTTGGCTGATTACAAGCACGGTACACTTATAAGCAACGCGCGTACTACAATTCTGTCCTTATATACACCAGAGCACGCCTGTCTCGCACCCAGGCTGCTGGCGAGCCGAGCGGATACTCTCGCACCCAGACGCCCGGCTGACCGGGCTGCCAAGGCGCGCGCGGGCTGCACGAAGTAAACAGGGCAAGCTCCAGTTCTGAGGCTTTAAAATGCGAAAAAGTACCCGTTCATGCCGATTCAGCGCATAAGAGCTCGCCTGGGCACTACTGCGTCGTCTTTGGATGCCAAAACAAGCAGCGCAACAAGAGGATATTAGCGTTGTCGGCGACCATTACGACGCGCCACGGAAATAGTGCCGGTGCGGTGTTTTCAGCTTCGCCGCGAGTGGATAACTGTGATTCAAGCAAAAAAACTAGGAGCCGAATGAAAATGCGCGAGTAAGTACACTAACTGCGTGTATTCTGCAGTGTGATGCCCACATATTTCATTTTGCGAACCTAATTTGCGTGACACGCAGCTGGGTTGAAGGCAGGCGCGAGCTTTGTGTGGGGGTGCACTTCATACCTTTGAGCGTTTCCTTTGACGAAAATCTAGTGCAAGGTTGTGCTTTCAAGCACAAGCAATCAGCATGCTTTGCCACTTTTAACGTAGTATTAAGCTTTAGTGCTTTTGATGCCATCCACGCCTTCGAGATTTCGTCTTCAAAAGGTAATAAATGGCACGGTGCTCATCAACAGCTGGCCAGAATTTCGTGCTTTCATTTCAGTGTTTGGTGTCCCCAAATTTATTTGGACACGAGGTATCCAGCTGCACATTATACATATATTGGCACGTAAGTAAACAGTACTCGCGCCAGTGTCCTTTACGTCGCAGGCGTAGCTAACCGGCTTAACTAAGAGTAGCACAGTTTCGCTTGTAAAGTACTATCGTTACAAGAATAAAATCGCGCAGGTAGCTTCCCAAAGGAATCGCTGAACGATACTGCAGGTTATACTCTCTGATAGCACGCTTTCGTGAGCAAGACGCACTATTGTAAGAGCGCTCGTGAAACAAAAATTACGTTCCGCGAAACTATACCCGTAACTTGCGTAGGGGAGCGCGGATTTGGTTAGAAAGAAAGACACCACGACAGAAAGGACGCACCACGACAGAAAGAGCGTCCTTTCTGTCGTGGTGTCTTTCTTTCTAACCAAATCCGCGCTCCCCTACGCAAGACATGTTTAACCAACTAGCCCAACAACTGACCATTTTGAATTATACCCGTAAAGCATACTCTAATTATTACGCGATGCATGCTGAAATGATGAGCTTTCACAAAACTTTGTGCACAACTTGTAATATGGGGCAACAAAACATCGTTTCACTCTTTCGCGAGCTGCACTGCAATTACGATTCACGCGTACTACAGCGAGAACGTTTATTTACAAATGTAACAGCGTACGTATCCGACGAGGTTGCTTCCGCAGCCCACTCAGCACGTACTGTATACATTGTGGACTTGCATGAGCAAGATGTTCTTGATGTTCCAATAAAATCAGCGAAAATGTCCAGGCTAGAAAAGACGCGAAACACGCTCTCCGACGGGCTGAGTTTCGGGAGTTTCACGTTTGCTCTGTGTAGCGTCTGCTGGCGTGGCAGCCCGCGCATGTTGTTTCGTCGCGTGTGCGATAGATGGCGCGACGCGCGATGCAAATATGGCGATGCGCATGGAATTCGCTGTGTTCTGGTCTATAGACAGCGTTGCTCCGAACTTTGTCTCTCTTATTCGCGTAACCGTGGCTCTATGCCGTTGGTTAACCAAATGCCTTTATGCCGTTGGTTAACAGTTGGTTAACAATTAAACAAATCTTAGTTTTCTCCATATTCACGACCGCTCTAGACGCGTGGCAAAACTGCTGAGTCTTTAACACTGCTTTTGTCAGCATAAAAATACGCTATGTCGTCATTTTAGCATTAACACATTTAAGCTTAAACAATATTGAAACATCACCATTCGTTCAAACATGCTGCCCATGCAAATACTACAGGTAGCGGGAGAACTGCCCCTATGGGAATTAGTATAGGCGGTTGTACTGCACGAGATATGCCACCGCGCTACCATCCGTATACCTTGGTAACGCGTTTTGCGTATTTTTGCAGTCCTTAATGCATATGATGACATCAGCTATATGGGGAATGGAATTGAACTAAGTTTTTTCATTCCGAGGAATTGAAAGGAATGGAATTGCGGCAAGTTCTAATTCCCCGGAATGGAATTGGAATGAAATGCAGGCGCCCATTCCGCAACACTGCTTGAAAGTGACTCAACGGTGGCCCCCCTACTTCCCCGACGTCACCACGCTGCGGCCGGTACAACAAGTTATGATGACGTCATAGTCGCCATTTCTCTTTCGCCGCGCTTACGCCAGCAGAGTATACATTTCGGCGACTGCTCGCGAGTCCGTGGCCGCGGCGCACACGTTGAAAGTTTTCTGTTTGGCGACACTGCTTAGCTTTCCCATTTCCTGTTCCAAAGGACTTCTTGATGCGGACCGTGCGATAGTGCGTCACAGTTCTGTGTGCTGACGGGTCGAGCGTTGCACAAGCTAGGTGGTGTTGGTTGCAACCGGCGACTAGTCGTTTTTTGGAGCTCTCTCAAACCGAAACTGAGACTGGTCAGTAATGAGGAGCCTGCCATTAATTATCTGTCGCGCGCTGCAGCAAACGATGTGCCGCGTTATGACTAACATGCGCCCAGAAACACATCGCAGCAAAAAAAAAAAGACGCAAGGCGAAAATTTTTATGTCAGTACTCCTTTAAGCGCGCCGGAAAATATCCCCACGCAGCATGTACGTTGCCACCAAAAATGGGATCGGTCGTTGTGGAATGCCCTCTGCCGAATACAAAGAAGTGGTGCACGGGAAGCGCGACAGAGGAGAACGAGAGCCAGCCCTTGCGCAGACGTCTTCGAGAACCGCGCCTCCTTGTGTATTATACTGTTTGGTGCCGAAACCGGGGATGGGTCCTTCCTTGACAACGACAGCGTAGCGCAGTTTGCGTAATTGATCTTAGTTAACTAATTAATTAAAAACATCACAGTTTCACCGCAAGGGCGAAGCAATGAATGCGATCGCAACAAATTGCAATACTATACGAAGTAAGACTGGCAGCTAACTCTTTTGGATCCGACATCGCGTAACTCTACAAAACGCTGGTGTAAGACAATACGGCCGCTTCAGGGAGAGATGTTCATTTCGCAGTCTCTTCGCACTGAGAGCGCAGCACGCTGACGCCTGCCGAGATAGCGCGCGCGCCAGCGCCCTTGGAATCAAAGTACACAGCTGTTATGTTGCTCGAGCACAACCCCTCCCTCCCCCCCCCCCCGCTTTCCTTCATGCTCGTTCAAGACGGACGGGGCGTTTCCTCTCTGCTTGAGCAGCATTCTAAGGGGATGTTATCGCATGCGCCCTCCGAGCGACGGAGATGGGCCGGCTCGTTTGATCTCTTCTTCAGCCGCGTTCATCGCCCCCGCTCACGCGCGTTTATCCCTGGGTAGAACATACGATGCGCGGGGATGCTGTCAATTTGGACTTTATTCGGAACGTGACGGCGACGGCAAAAACCCGTCGACAGTGTCCATATAACTGCTATCGCAATGAAAATAACCTAATGAGCGCCACATGACGGCACACTATGTCGTCTGTTCTATTCAGTTGCGGTTAAGCACTTTTTTAATCCTTGGTTCTAGTTACGTGAAACACCCTGCATCGCAAATGCAAGTGTGCAGGGTGTTCAATACATGCATACGCACGATACATCCATACGCATCTATTGAATGCATTTTTTACTTTTAGTTTCTCATTTGTTCGCACTTTTAGCTCTTCCTGCTGTTACACACCTGTTATGTATACCACAAATGAAAGGAGGTCCCCCTGAGAGTTTCGCTCTTTGGGACCTCCTGATGCTGTATGTATTATGTAAGCCAGTATTTCTACACGCAGACCTAAATACACACACGAAAAAAAAAAAAAAACGCCAGGCCTGCGCGGAAAGCGCAGCACAGTCACAGCGAAAGCTCGAACAGTGGCATTTCTAGAGCCCGTTATAAACTCTCTTGTGGCTACTAATACAACTACACTTGCAACGTACCCACTACGCCACAAATCATAATTTTTGTGAAGTTGGGAAGCACCCACCACGACATTACTCGTCATTCTGCGGAGAAACCAGGTACCATCTGTAAGGCATGATGAGCAGTTTCTTGATGCGACGGCTGATGACGATGAAGAATTACGACTGAGCCTTTTGTAATGGGTTGGAAGCTTTAAAGGACCCATTAGTTACGTCATTCGCGTTGTGTGACGCCCTGTCGTTATTTCACTCTCCCACCACGCTTTATAACATACGCTAACGTGAGAAAGAGATAGAGTTTGCAAGGGTTGACGCTTGGGCAAGTTGGTGTGGATTCATTTCAAAAAGGTTTACAGCGCAAGAACGATTAGGAAGGGACAGACAACAGCAGTGCTCTTTACCTCTGTTGTCTCGTCCCTTCCTAATCGTTCTTGCGCTGTAAACCTTTTTGAAAAGAGATAGAGAGAGGGAATTAAATTTATTGATACCCCGAGGAAATGGATCATGGGAGCCTTATGGGCTTCCTTGGCAACCAATAGAAGTGCACTTGCGAGGAGCCCACTATATACGCTATAAAGCATAATTTTTGTGAAGTAGGGAAGCAGCCACTATGGAATTTTTCGTCATTCTGCGCAGAACCGTGCATGGTACCTGCTAAACACCTGTAAGGCATTATGTGCACCTTGTTGATGCTGTGGCTGATCACGATGAATTTTGGCAGAGCCGCTTTGTAATGGTTTGGAGGCATTCAACGACCAATTCGTTGCGCAATTCGCATTGTGTGATGCCTGGTTACAGAATTCGCGTTGTGTGAAACTTGGTTGTTATTTACTCTTCTACCACGCTGTATTGCATATGTTAATGTGGTCCCTTCCCGACATGAAGCCTGTATAGGGTCTTTTTGCAAAGCAGTTTCGAGCACCGGCATGGTTCTGAGGTAGAATACAGGGCTCCCACGCAGAGGGCCCAGGTTCGAACCTCGTTCCGTCCTGGAAATTTTTTCTTATTTCATTTTTTTTTCTTATTTCAAACGATAGTGGTTACGGACACCGGCGGCGGCGGACAACTACGGCGCCAGAAACGGCCCTTGTTGTGATCTCATAACAGCTTTCGCTGTAAAAAAGGTCCCTCAGCAGAAGGAGTGCGTCACTGAGTTAGGAAACATTGGGGAGCAGCGAACCTCGCGTGTTTCCCCATCCAGTGGCGTAGCAGGTGGTGTTCTCGGGCAGCTGCTGTCGGAGCCCAGGTAGGCACACAGGTCGCACGTGCGCGGTGTAGTTCACTGGCGGCGAAAGCTTGAGCACAGCCAGATCGTGTGTCAAGTCGTGTGACTGGTATCTCTGAAAAAAAGAAGAGCCCTTCTCGTGATGCACTCTCGTGTCAGTTCGCTACGTAGTGATGGGCACTACCCAGTATTCTTTCCCTGAGCCGCATTTGTAGCCTTGTGTTCGTTGCGTATGTTTAGCATGTGTTGCGCCATCAAGCTCGCCTTAAAGGGACACTAAAGGCAAATATTAAGTCGACGTTGATTGTTGAAATAGCGGTCCAGAAACCTCGTAGTGCTACTGTTATGCCAAGGAAGTGCTTATTTTGAAATAAAATCACGTTTGAGTGGTCCGCATGGCGTTAGCGCACTTCAAATCACCCGCCTGAAAGCGGTATTTCGCACGTCACTGTTGCCGTACCCAACGTTGCCCGCCTTTACTGCGCGGTGGCGTGCACTGGCGGCGTGCACCATTCGGGCATCCGGCAACATCACATGCATGCGGTATTTTGTCGAACTTTCTCTCAGACCGACTTTCCCGAGCGTGCAAAACACACGCGGCAGTACGCGATACCGAAACTACCACTGAGACGCGACCGCGTGAGCGAAGCCATAGAGTTTCCTACAATACTTACTAGAGGGAACTCTGGCGCTAGTGTCTATGGGAGCTGCAATGCATCGCGCTTCAGCCAGCATGGGAATCATGGGTAGTACACGGATTTGTCTAAACTTCGTTCTTTCGGCTCCGTTTGGCTCCGCGTCGCCTGCATCCGCTTTGTCGCAAAACGAAGTTCAGCAAAAATCAGCAGTTTCACTTCACCACTTTAACTTCTTTAGGCTCACCGATTCAAATCTGGCCACGAAGTTCACAACGATCCATTCTTTTATCCGAAAGAAAACCAAAACATAGCAATAAACAAAGCCACAAGTGCGTTCGAAGCCCACAAGCACGAAGACTAGGCAAATCCGTGTACTACCCATCATTCCCATGGTGGCTGAACGATCGCAGCGCCAGAGTTCCCTCTAGGTCATTTTAGGAAACTCTATGAGCGAAGCAGGCCGCCGGGCGAAGCGCAGTTCGGCGAAAACGGAACCTTTGAACCACGCGCGCCGTTCCCCATGGCAACGCCAAAGAGGTTCTTTTTTTCATGAATCAAACAGAAATGAACAAGCAGCATTTTATTACGTCTCTTGATGTACGGAAGGTTCTTTTTTTATTGCAGCTATTTTGATTACTAGTGATTAATTGTATTCAGACTCTCCCACATCATCGGGATTACTTCCAAAATGTCCCACTCGTGGCGCTCATCGCGTGATACATTTAGCTTAATTTCTCGGTAAGTAGGGCACTGCTGTTGATAATACTGCTGTTTTAGACGTTGTCATACATTGAGCTTTCACCCTGACATAAATTGTTATTTGCCTTTAGTGTCCCTTTAAGGGGTATTCACACGAGGGAGAAATCCGCGGGGACACGGGGGGGGGGTGCGGATCACGTGACCGCGACGTCACAGATTAGTGAGTGGGTGCGACCCCCCATGCATCCTCGGAGGACACGGGGACCTTTTCCCCGACAGGACACCCCCGCGGCGGTGGGGGATATTAGACCCGAGAAGTTGGGGTGGCGCCGCCTGGCGGAAGGCCTGGATGACGTCACGGCACGGACTCTTCGACGCTTGCAGTGGCGCGCAGGCATAACATGATCTCGCTTCGTATGCTGTTCCGCTGTTTATGGTCGCTTTTTCCCTGTCTCAAGCTTCAGATGAATGACGAAAACAGCATCGATAATGTTCCTAGTAAAACGACAAAACGCTGTACATTTTTTTCTTTAAAATCGCCAACGGTGCCCGCGCTTTGTCGTGCACACTTTGAAAGGAGTGATCAGGTTTGTTGTTGTGTTGCGCTGCTGACCTCGGGGATGGGTCTGATTTCCGACCATAGAAGCCGCATTGCGACGGGTGTAAAAAGCAACGTCCCTTTTCTTAAATTCGCTTCACCTGGTTTGAGCGACCACAATGTTGTTGTTGCTGCTGATGTTAGTGTTAGAATTGCATCCGTGGCGAAGAAATCGCCGAGAAAAGTGCTTGTGCATTGTAAGCGGGGGCGCAGCTACGGGGGTAATATGGAAGGTGGGGGGGGGGTGTTAAACCAACTTCCCCCACCCCTACTAACGTGAAAGCCTTCCAAGAAGACATTCTTGGCGACTGCAAGCTAGGTAGAAGAACTTAGCCACCCCGAGCTCACAAGAGACAGTGCTCTTCCGGAGGCGGGCACATTCCCTCACCCTTTTGCACGCTGTGTGTCCCGCAAGCTACCGAAACGACTGCAAATTCTGCTCTGCAATTATTGCACTGTACCTAATGGGAGTGTGGACGCAACTCATCAATACCACGTGTGCCCTCCGTTTATTCTATCTGACAAAGAGTACAGCTTTCCATCATGGTGGACGCATTCGCTTTTTTCGTCTGACCCACGTGCATCGGCGACGGTCTTCCTCCGTTAAGCTGCACGGGCGGAACTTGTGCACACGTGTTACTACGCCAAGTAGTCCGTTTGCAGGCGATTGTTGACAGGCACAGGAAAGGCAATGACTACGGTGACGGGGCCCGTCAGCGCAGTACCGTCACAAAAGTGACGGGGCCCGTCACCGTAGTGTAAATTGTAATAGTAACGGGGCCCGTCATAATAGCGACGTACTTATAGTGACGCGCCCCGTCGTCGTAAAGCGGTGACTACGGTGACGGGGCCCGTCAGCGCAGTACCGTCGTAAAAGTGACGGGGCCCCTTTACCGTAGATTTTTGGTCGTTTTAGACGCCCACGTCGTGTGGTGTTCGTGGCGTAGTTGGTTGGCGCGCTCTCCATAGTATTATGGCTGCAGGTCGTCAGTTCGATTCCTCCCGGTTTTTTTTTCTTTGAAGTTATTCGTCAACGTCAACGTTACTGCTCTGACGGAGTCGTAACTTTTTCGTTCATATCTGCGGCGGTTAGAGAGCCCTAGCGTTCCTATGCAACCTCGGTTCTAATCGCACTGAATAAGAAAATTTTTCCGTTTTGTTTTCTTTTTTCAATATTTTTCACAATGCCGTCCCGAGCTTCCGGCTAATCAACAATAGTTACTCATTCGTGGTAGCACGGCTCAGCGTGGGAGAGCGGAGCCCGTTAATCAGCATGTCGCTGCGCCGCTGACGCTGCATATCAGCATGCCGTCAATGTCGCTGTGTCGCTGCGCCAATGTCGCTGCGTCGCTGCATTTTCTTATTTAGCGCGATTAGAACCGAGGTCGCGTAGGAACAACTAGGCTTGTGCGAATAGTAAATTTCAGGTCCGAAGCGAATTCGAAGCAACTTTGACTAGTAGCAGGATTTGACTTTCGGTTGAATGCAAGTGATAACCTGTAAAATACGTTAATTAAAATTTACTATAATTAGAGCATATAAGCCGGTATAACAAGCTTTTGAACTTAAAAGAATGATGAATCGATGTGAGGGTAATACAGTAAAACCTCATTTATTCGAACTTTTATTTCGAAATCCCGCATAATTAGAAGGATTTCTATGGCCCTGTATTTTGCAATGTAAATCTGAGTGGATAATTTGAAGCGGCGGTGAGTACCAGCACGGTTAACTCAAAAACTTTGGGTGCCATGTGCCAATTCCCGATCCCGATTTAGCCGCAAATCCGCAGAAACGATGGCCCTTAGGAGCCACAAGGCGATGCAATTAATGTAGCGATCAGGTAACAAAAGGCGGTCTCGTGGTCAACTGAAATGTGCGCCTGCGGAAAAGAAGACGTGCCTCACTGCAACACAGCGGTGACACGCGGGCAGCATGACGAATGCTTCTCTCAACGTCATGCGTCATGATTTACCCATTCTTTCAGGGAAAATAGAGAAATTAATAAAGGGCGGTCTGACGGAAAGCTTCAATGATCCTATTTTTCCACCCAGAACACATCGCGAATTCCGTCACACTGGTCATTATTACATTCTTTATTTTACCAGAAAGGATGGGCGAATGGCCGCATCATGACGCACTGACGCTGCGAGGAGCAGGTGACATGCTGCCCGTGTGTCACCACTGTGTTGCAGCGAAGCACGTCTTCTTTTCCGCAGGCGCGCATTTTAGTTCACGACGAGACCGTTTTTTTTCCTCTTTCTTTTTTTTTCTTGCACTGGCCTCAGCGAGGCCCGCCATTTCCCCGGTTTAGCAGCAAAATTCGGACCAAGTATTACTGGAAAAAACCCTTGTAGCCGCAAACTAGGAGGCACAGCAAACGACCACCTCTGATTACTTCCAGTAATACAAAGTTCCTTGCATCCCGCCTTTTGTATGTTTGATTAATTCGAAAACCCGCTTAAATAAATTTGTCACAGTCCCAGTGACTCTGAATTAACAAGGTTTTACTACATGCTCCTTTAACCTTGAAGTGGGGCTTCGCGGCAGTGCAGATTTCTCCTAAAAAAGTGTGTTCACGGTATAGCACACCTCCACTGCAGTGAAACAACCTTTACAGGGGGTTACATGCGGTTTATATATGTCTATTCGTTCATTTCGAATACTTTGAAATTTCCTAGAATTTAAATTCGTTTCGAAGCAAATTCGAATACTGTAATATTCGTTCGAATATTCGAAGTGCTCGAATATTCGCACAAGCCTAGGAACAACGCATCATCCGAACGCTAGGGCTGTCTAACCGCCGCAGACATGAACGAAAAAGTTACGACTCCGTCAGAGCAGTAACGTTGATGTTGACGCATAACCTGAAAAAAAAGAGGAAGAAAAAACGCGAGAAATCGAACTGACGACCTGCAGCCCTAACACTCCATGGAGAGCGCGCCAACCAACTACACCATGAACGCTTTTTTTTTCTTTATTGCCTCACACAAGTAACTACTACGCCACGAACGCCACACGACGAGGGCGTAACGACCAAAAATCTACGGTAAAGGGGCCTCGTCACTTTTACGATGGTACTGCGCTGACGGGCCCCGTCACCGTAGTCACCGCTTTACGATGACGGGGCCCGTTACTATAAGTACGTCGCTATTGTGACGGGCCCCGTCACTATTACAATTTGCTCTACGGTGACGGGCCCCGTCACTTTTACGACGGTACTGCGCTGACGGGCCCCGTCACCGTAGTCAATGCCCACAGGAAAACGTGACACCAGAAAGCCAGAAAACTAGAAACAGCAAAAAAAAAAAACGAGAGTCTTTCACAGGATACGCTTTTTTACTTACAATGCAAGGAGTCTTGAACGTAATACCTATTTATTTCCTTTTTATGTTTTCTCGTATGCTACGCAGTCTACAAGAGTTAGCGTTCCCGGAGTACATGCAGCAGCGTAGTAAAAAAGTGTGTGGTTCGGTTCCGTAGCCTTGGCTGTGCTGCCACAGAAAGTTATTTCTGCACGCGCAATAAACGCACCTGTTGGAAATCAGTGCCCGTACTCGTGCATGTTTTCGAGCAGCGCTGTTTTTCGTCATGATGCATTTATACCAACGAGCTTGCAAGTCACGTGGTCCGGATTGCAATAAACCATGGTCAGCGCCTGTCCTGTGTACTTGCGTGTTTCTCTGCGTACCCGTTGCGCCGGGTACGTAGAGAGGGGGGGGGGGGTCGAACTAAGGTGGCCCCCCATAAACAATCAGGTTGCAGAAACGAGAGAGCATCAATTGTTGGAAAAGGGCGAACCTTCGAGGTACACTTAATTAAAAGCGCCTCGGCGGGGACTTACGTCGTGCATTGCGTAGGCGGAGACTCTCCTGAGCTGAACGCCGGGGTCGTCGTGGACAAGGTTGTGGCTGCCGAGTTTGACCACGAGCTCGTCAGGACGCTGCCTGCGAAAGAGAAACTAGTCACGTGACCTAACATCACCTAACAGCTAGTCATGTTCCCGCCATGAACCACGTAACAACTAGTCACGTGACTCAAAGTCACGTAACAGCTAGTCATGTTCCTGCCATAAGACCACGCGGCAGCTAGTTTTCAGCTTACCACAGAAGCACGGCTCGGCGCGATAATCTGGTTGAGTACTACCATATTGTAAGACGCGTAGCGCCACCCCTGTAACACGCGAATACCACTGGTTGGAAGCATGCCGTGTGAGAAACGGTAGAATTACATTAGGGGTGTGCGAATACTGAATTTTTGAACCGAATCGAATAGCGATGAAACCGAATCGAATACGAATACGACTCGAGTACTATTCGAATAGTTTTCGAACAGTTAGGCAACCATTTTCAATAGAGCCCTGCAATTCCACAAAATTTTATTTGAAACAAATATTGTCCGCCACAGTGGATCATGGGTTACGGTGCTCGGCTGCTGACCCGAAGGTCGCGGGTTCGATCCCGGCCGTTGCGGTCGCATTTGAGTGGAGGCGAAATGGTAGAGGTCCGTGTGCTGTGCGATGTCCATGCACGTTAAAGGGACACTAAAGAGAAACAATGAATTGGTTTAGATTGATAAACTGTATTCTAAGAACTCTAATGTCTTTAATTTCACCATCATAGGTTTATTATTAGACGAGAAAAGTAAGTTCAAAGTTTCATTTTTAAATTTAGCGCCTAAATCTCCGCGCGTAACGTCACGGATTTCAATCAATCAATCAATCAATCAATCAATCAATCAATCAATCAATCAATCAATCAATCAATCAATCAAAAAACTTTATTAATCACATGAAGACGACACATCAGTTATGTTATAAAGGCAGGGCCCCGTAACTCGTGTAAGAGTTGTGAAGGGGGCCCTTATGTCATATTCTGTTATACAAACACAGAGCGCGTGAGAAAAGTGTATGACGCTATGAATATGGGACATTTTCATCAGAGAAGGGACGAGAGTATAAATGAACGTTGGTTAGTTTTGTAACAAGTAAATGACTGGTTCTGTTAGGTCTGTGGTATAGTGAACTAGAACCAGCTTCCTAGTTGTTATGTAGGGGGTTCGGAGCCCCGCAGCACAGGAACCACACGAGACAGCGGCTAGCAGGAGACTGTTTTATTGCTTTCTTTTAGAAGCGGACGAGAGGAGGCAGAGGAAGTTACAGCGCGGGCAGAAGACGTAACACGATATGCAGGAGCTGGGGACGAGAGTCTGAGGAAGGCGCCATGCGCGTGAGCGCGTCGGGCAGCACCGGCAAGCGAGGCACAACCTCTGGAGTGGCCGTGTGTCGGTTGATGTGCGCGTACACGACATCCCTTACCCCTTAGATGGGGTCACCGTATCGGTCAGGTGGACGCCGATCACGTTGGGGCCTAGGCGCACTTTGGTGCTGCGCGGAACCGCTGGGTTGGTCATCGCGAGCTTGCGTCGCACAAGTGTCCAGCCCGGCCTCAGCTTCGCTATGCTCGAAGTCGGGCGTTGTGGGCAGATCATGCGGCGGCGGTGCTTCCGCTGGGAGCGAGATCACGTACGGAGCCGGCACTGTGTCTTGTTGATCACTTGTTACCGGTCCGTTCGTTTGATCGTTCCGCGGCGAATCTTCTGTCGGGTAGGCCTCTGCACCTGGCTTTATGTGATCAAGGTGTCGACGAACCGTTCCGCTTCTTGACTTGATTAGCCAAGATCGATGTCCGAGTCTCTTTAACACGGTTCCGCCAACCCAAGCAGGATTCCCTGCAAAGTTGCGGAAAAAGACCGATTGCCCGATTTCTACCTTTCTTGGCAACTTAGCAACGCTGTGGTCAGTGGTCACCCTCTCAGCTGGTCGCGGCTGAATGCGTGTCAGTGCCGTTGAGAGCTCGCGGCCGAACATGAGTGCAGCTGGTGTTTTGCCCGTCGTTACTGAAACGGTGGTGTGCTGTTTCAGCTGAAAACGAGCCAGCCTGCACGCAAATCTGATCCTTTGCAAGTGCCTGTTTCGTTTCATACACCATTCTTTCGGCTTGCCCATTCGTGGCCGGATGATAGGGTGCACTTGTGATGTGCGTCACCCGATTCTTATTCAGAAATTCTTCCATTTCCGCAGAAACAAAGGACGGGCCGTTATCCGTGACCACCCTTTCGGGAATGCCGAAAGTTGCGAACAGGTTTCGCAGTTCCTCGATCAGTGTCGGCGACTGTATGTTCCGCATGGTGCGCACTTCGAGCCACTTGCTGTATGCGTCGACTACAATTAGGAGCATCCTTCCCTCCACAGGCCCAGCGAAGTCAGCGTGGATTGTGTGCCATGGCTTTGTCGCACGTTTCCACTCGGGAGCTGGTGCTTTAGTTGGAGTTTTCTGGTGCTGGCAGCAAGTTGCACAACTTTTGACCACCCGCTCTATGTCGTTGTCGACACCGGGCCACCAAAAAATAGCCTCGAGCGCACGCCTTCATAGCTACCACGCCCCTGTGACCTGCATGTGCTAAGTCGAGCACGTCTTTCCTTGCTTTCTCTGGAACGACCAGTCTGGCACCACGGATAACGCAGCCTTCCTGTAGCGAAAGCTCGTGTCCAAGCTTTGTGAACGCCGAAAATTCCTGCTTGGGCAACCGGCGTAGCTCTCCGTTTGAGACGGCTGTCATCACGCGGGATAACAGTGGGTCATTCCGGGTCAGCTCAGCCAGTTGACGCGGTGACAGCTCGAAACGTGGCGCGGACGCAAGCATAAGCACATCTCCCGGGGAGCATGGCTCATCTACCTGCGCGGGCAGTGGCAGCCTGCTGAGTGCGTCAGCATTTTGGTGCAGGCGTCCTGGCCTGTAGACCAAATCGTAGTCGTATGTGGCCAGTTTCAGACACCATCGAGTCATCCTCGGTGACAATATCTGAGGGATTTGCTTCTTTTCCCCCATGATGCCTAGGAGCGGTTGGTGATCCGTTAATACGGTCACGTGCCGGCCAGCGACATATTGGTGAAAGTGGCTGACGCCATAAACTACCGCAAGGCCCTCTTTATCGAGCTGCGAGTAGTTTTTCTCAGCGGTTCCCAACGTTCGTGACGCGAATGCAATGGGAGCCTCTCGGCCGAACGCATCCTTTTGAGCGAGAATTGCGCCGATGCCGTATGGCGACGCATCCACGGACAGAATGAGAGGCCTTTTTTCGTCATAATGCGCAAGGACTGTCGAAGACCGAATCATCTTCTTAAGCATCTCGAACGCATCCTGGTGTTTTTTCTCCCACTTCCAGGGCGTGTTCTTCTCGAGAAGCCCATACAACTCTGCAGCTACCATCGCTCTGTTCTCCAAAAAACGATCGTAAAAGGCGAGAAGCCCTAAGAAAGCCTGCAGAGAGGTCTTGTCAGTCGGTTTTGGCGCCTCGAGGATTGCCTTTACCTTCTCTTCGGTCGTATGGACACCTTGAGCATCGATTTTATGACCGAGAAATTGGACTGAGCTGATGCCGAAGCGGCATTTCTCTCGCTTGAGTCGCAGACCTTTGTCGCTTAGCCTCGTTAGGACTTCCTCTAGACGTTGCGCATGCTCTTTAACGTCCTTCCCGCTGACAATAATGTCGTCAAGGTAGACACTCACCCCCTGAATTCCGGCCAGTGTAGTCTCCATCATCCGCTGGAAGATGGCTGGTGCAGTGGATACTCCAAAAGGGAGGCGATTCACCTTGAACAGTCCTTTGGTAGTGTTGACGGTGAGCAATGCGGCTGTCTCGTCGTCCACTCTTAGCTGCTGATAGGCCTGGTACAGGTCTAGCGTCGAAAATGTCGTCCCACCGCGCAACTTTGCGAACACCTCCGCAGTTGTCGGCAGTGGGTACGCCGTCTTCTTGACCACCGCGTTAACTGTGCTCCTGTAGTCTCCACAAACGCGAAATGTTCCATCCTTTTTGCGCACCCACACCAAAGGTGTGGCCATTTCGGCGTGTTGCGTCGGCTCCAGGATGCCTTGTTTTTGCAGGCGGTCGAGCTCTTCCTCCATAGGCTCTTGGTAAGCTAGGGGAACTGGACGTGCTTTGCAAAACTTGGTTGTAGCGCCTTCTTCCAAGTCCAAGTGAACCAATGGACCCACGTAGCCGTCGATACCTTCCTTAAATACATCAGGATGGCGTGCGAGAACCTCCTGGATCTCTTGACTTGGTTCGGCGACCTGGTTTATTCCGTGAACACGGATGTTCAGTGCTGAAAACCAGTCACGTCCGAGCAGGTTGCATCCAGTCCCTTTCATTACCAGCAGGGGCAGCACGTAGTCCTTTGATTTGAAACGCACACGAACTTGTGCCGAACCGACGGTGTCCAGTTCTTCCCCTGACCAGGTGCGTAAGTCTAGGGGTTCTCTCGAAAGCTTTGGGGCGTTCGATGGCCACGTTTGGTGGTAGGTAGCCTCACTGATGAGAGAACATGCGGCGCCCGTGTCCACTTCGAATTTCAGGGGCCTTCCCTCGACTTTCACGTCAACGAGGAATTTAGGGCAGGGTTGTCGCCCACTCACGGCATGTAGGTCGTAGCACTTATCTGTGTCTTCGAGGTCGTAGCACAAAGGTTGGGCGTTAACCATGTGAGTTCCTTGCCGGGCGTTGAGGTTGCCTTCTTTGTTTTTCTTCTTTTTGGAGATGCAGGCGTTCTCGATGTGGCCCTTTTTGGAACAAAAAAGTCACAGTTTCGCCGCAAGGGCGAAGCAATGAATGCGATAGCAAGGAACTAATGCTATACGAAGTGAGGCTCGCCAATGGATACTCTCAGTTTGAACAGCGCTTCTGTTGCAAAGGCGGCCGAAGCAGCGAAGGAAACTAGCGTGCTTCAAGTGTCGAGCTGTGACACTTGATAGTTCGCGCTCATCTTCTTTTTGTTCGTTTAGCGGCGTCCCTTGAGCTCGAGTGGCTTCCGTACGCGCCGTAACATGAGCGCGGACATCACGGTGAAAGCGTGAAACATTCCTCTACCCCGCGCCACGAGAAAACCGCGCGAGCAGACAGCGGAAGGGCAAGCTTCTCCCATGCGCAAATATAAGAAGAAGCGAGCGAGCTCGCCGACGACTTTTAAATGCGCCCGTCGGGCTCCTAGCGCCACCTCGCTGGTAATGAAGAAACGCTTATTATCGCCTTCTGTCTCCGAGTCCGTCCAGCGCTAAATGGTGTGTATATAACGCTCGCCGTTAGCTACGTGGAGGATCTGCGTTTCGTGGCGTAGTGGATAGCGCCGCTCGCTGCGGAGCAAGAAGTCCCTGGTTCGATTCCGCGCTTCGGAAGCATTTTAAGTGCGAATGCACTTTATAATGGTGCATCCAGACGACGGGCCAAACCGCTCTTTTCGCCCGCGGCCTCGCCGTCACGTGACCCTCCGCTTCCGGTTGGGAGAGGCCGCGGGCGGCCCGGGGAGGGAGGACGCGAGAAATCCCGAAAACATTTTCACGGGCCGCCCGTACCGGCCCTCGACGGCGGCCCGCGCGCTCGCGGGGGTGGTGTGTCAACAAAACCGGCTTTTTATCATCTTTTTTTGGCAGCTGGGCACGCCGGCGACTATTCGAACACGTGTTTCTGTTTGAAAACAAGCAGTACTCGTTCTACCGTGCTTGTGTAAAGATGGCTACGTGGAGCGACGATGCTACGTTATACTTTCTCCCATTGGTGGAGCAGTTCCCGACAATTTTGAACGAATATATCTGCAGATCCTCGTCGTCCTCAACCGATAGCGCGAGAGCCATAGCCGCCAGGGATTTCTTTCGCGCAACCTCCATGTTCAAACTGAGAACTTCCGTAGCGGTACGTTCTTTCCTCTTAGCTTTCGTGTTGTCACCTGGTATCAATTAGGTCTTTCGCGCGTCTCGCGCGGTTCTTCTCAGTGCATTTCTTTCCGTCACGGCATTTTTTTCTTGTTCGCATGCGAAGCGCTCCCGACTTTCGCCTGTGGGCAGTGCCTTTTCCAATTTTCCGGCGCTTCCTATCCTCCTTTGTCTAGCTCCGTAGCCTTCGCTGCTCTCCCCTCCCCCTATTGTGACCTCTGTCAGCGACTAACCACACGCCAACCCTTTGACTGACGCCACCAACCTCTTGGGAAGCCACACACCGTGCTCTGCCCGCTTTTACACGCGTTTGTTGATGTTGTTCGTTTCCTTAGTTTGTCAATTTTTTTTGTACCATCACTCCTGGCTTTATTTGTTTGCTTCTTTTGCAAAATAGGCTTTCTGTTTCTGCCAGCTCTGTGTGTACTGCGCGAATAGACAGACGGCTGAGCGGAGCCTGGGGTCTTGAGGCGTGTGAGAGGCACGCGCACCGCGTGTGAAAGTCACTGTCGCAGCGTCGCCCACCAAGCTGCGGCGAGAGGCTTGAACTAGCCTGGCCCACGCATCTCCCTCTCGTTTTGGTCCTCGCGTGTGTACGGCGCAAGCGGCCGGGCCCCTCGCGGCCCCGGCGTCACGTGACTCAGCCGCCCGCGGCGGGCGGCAGTTTGGCCCGTCGTCTGGATGCACCATAAGCGACCCTGAATCCGCCGTCCCATAGCAACGGCGCGAGGAAAGGAGAGGAGCGTCTGTAGCAACGGCGCAGCGACGTCACACCCCACGTGACTGCGCGCGCTCCGCCTCCTCACCGCGGTTTGCGCGGGCGCGCGCCGGCTCCGCACCGCTCTTCTAGGTGGCATTGGGTGCAGTGCTTCGCCGCTCCTTCTCTCGCCGTTCGCTCTCTCTTCTCCCTGCGCCCCACTCTCCCGTCCACTGGCTGGGCGCCTCTCGAAATGTGTGCTCGAGACGCCGCTGTGAAACGCCAACGGCGACCACAAGGCTGAGATTATGGCCGTCAGGTACAATGACAACACAAACAGGTGCTGATGAATGTGTAAATAAATGGTTACGGTACAAATCCTCGTCTCGTCATTAATTTACGCCATTAAAATTACTGCGCCGTGTACTCTCGGCGCAAGAAGTGCATTCGCATTTCCTCACGATTCCCTTCGGGGAGGTGGGGGCATTTTTTTCTGAGTTATTTTTCTTTGGGGCCTTTATATATATATATATACATACTTATACATATACGGTGCATGACGGCGGCGACGGCGACGGCAAAATCCAGCCGAGACTGTCCATATAATTGCTATCGCAATAAAACGGCATTGCGCTGTCCTGAACTTGCAGGTGTCAACCTCGTGCCAGCCGTCGCATCGGTAGCAGCGCCGCTGCTGAGCCGAATGTTTGCTTTCCTTTTTAGACTGCGAAGTCTTGTGCACCTCCGCGGAGCTCGTCGCTCCCTTAAGCCCTCGTTGCTGCTTCGACGCACTTTCGGACGACAGTGCCAAGTCCAACGCGCGTTGAAAAGTCAAGTCTTTCTCCGCGAACAGTCGCTGCTGCAGATGCTCGTCGCGGATGCCGCACACGAACCTGTCGCGAAGCATCACATCTTGGGGCAGCATGGTGGGGTTCGCCAGAACGGCTGCGTGGCCTTCTGCCGGTGGCGTCGATGTAACAGACGTTGTCGCTGGCACTCCGAAGTTACAGTCAGCTGACAAGCTTCTGAGGGCTGCAACGTAGTTGCTGATCGACTCTTCCGGCCGCTGGTCGCGTCGCTGGAACACGTACCGGCTGTACAACTCAGACGGTCGCGGATCGAAGTGCTTCTGCAGAAGGGCAACTATGTCGGCATAGCCCACCTCTCCAGGAGTCTTCGGCGCGACCAGAGCGCAGGCAGTTTCAAAGGTGTCGGCTCCGCATAGCGTCAGGAGGAGCGCGCGCTTCTTTTGTTCGTCGCAAACGTCGTTCGCCACGAAGTAGAAGGTCAGGCGCTGGATCCAGGATGACCAGTTCTTGCCGCTAAAAGGCTCGATGGCGGCCTGCATTCCTCCAGTAGCCATGGGCGTAACCTAGAGAGCTGCGCACTTATAAAATTCCACTTCTCGTCGCCAGTGTTATGTTGGGGGTTCGGAGCCCCGCAGCACAGGAACCACACGAGACAGCGGCTAGCAGGAGACTGTTTTATTGCTTTCTTTTAGAAGCGGACGAGAGGAGGCAGAGGAAGTTACAGCGCGGGCAGAAGACGTAACACGATATGCAGGAGCTGGGGACGAGAGTCTGAGGAAGGCGCCATGCGCGTGAGCGCGTCGGGCAGCACCGGCAAGCGAGGCACAACCTCTGGAGTGGCCGTGTGTCGGTTGATGTGCGCGTACACGACACTAGTGGCTCGAACGGGAAGGTTCAGGCGTTCCTCTTGGCGAAGAAAAATCGAGGTGGCGCCAGTGCAACTTTTTCTTTCTAGTCGCCCCGCCCCTTCTGCTGTAGGCGCTTGCGCGCGTTTCTTGCGTGCATTTCTCCGCGTTCCGCGTCGTTGTAGCGGTGCCGTGCATTAATAGACAGTTTTAGTTGAGCGCCCACTACATATATGTGGACGCAGCCTGTCATAGGGAATGGCTGGCAGGCTGCGTCCGCAGAGCTGCTGCGAGAGAGAGAGAGAACAAAACCTTTTTAATGAAAACCAACGGTTTCCTCGATTGTGGGAGCCGACGACGGCTAGTCGGCCAGGAGCCCCTGCTCCTTGGCGGCTGCCTCTGCCCGCTCCGTGATCCAGACCTGCACGGCAGGGTCGGAGCTGAGCAGTGTGGCCTCCCACTGCTGCGTAGTGGTAATTTGCGGATGCCCAAATAAAACTGTGCAACGCGTTTAACAGAGAACGTGTATGCCCTTCGTTTCCACTAACTTCCAAGGAATATCGTACTCGGCTGTTGCAGGAGGTTGAAACAACTTACACATGTAACTGTACCCGCGATTGAGAATAATTTCATTCTAATTTTAAGCAACTTGCACGCAGCGAGTGCGTGGGATCGAACAGTGGACCATACGCTGGGGATGATAATTTTCGTCCTTATTATTTGCAGGTCAACACATTAGAAGAAAGAAAAATTAAAGCGCTTTCGGGTGAGGACGTACAACTGCGGTGTCTAAGCGGCGTCTGTAGTGAACTGGAATCGTCATAATTTATTATTACACTCTTATATTTTTCTTTATATTTCACTACAGCTGCTTCGACTAAGGCGCAGCGACCATATTTCAGACGCCTGTGATACACCAGCTCACGGCGTCTCACCGTTCTTCAATGGTGGCGCCAAGCAGTGCTGTCGGCACTAGACGCTTGTCAAAAAAACATAATAATAATAACTGCGGGGCGGCAACAAAAAGAGCAACGCATAGTTAGTCCACTATAGGCGAACGCATCGGAGCGCTAGAAAAAAGTGCAGCCGCGATCCTTGCGGCGAGGCGACGCATTCGGTTTCAGCCGCTGCATTGCCAGGCTCCTCCGTTCGCACCACTAGGATACATGTTCTAGTGCACTATAGTCTGTGGGCAGCATAGAGTTTCATACAATAACCCATGGAGGAAGGAAAAACTAAGGAGAGGCCCTATCGTATCCCAATGCATTGCGAAAAGTGTGGCGGAAGTGACGTCAGATTTATGGGGCAAACAAACCGGTATGGGGCAAACAAAACAGCAGACGCCCCGCGGCGTGCTCTCCGCAGTGGTTAGCTTCTGCTCGGATTTGTAGTCCCGGCGTAAACTTAGCGCGTATTGTGCGGTTCGCACGGAGTAAAATGTTGCAAGCAGACGTTTACCAGGCTGTTCGTGCGTGGCAGGCCCGAGCGCTGCGTGCTGAAATTCTTCGCGGAGCGTTTTTGTGCAACAGTACAGAAAGTACCGGTACGTGCCGTAATCAAAAACATTCAGCCTCTGCCTCATCGTATTCGAACTCACCTCGCAGTGACTTACGCGTTCTGCTGGGCGTTAGGCCTTTCTTTTCCTTTCTCGTAGCCCGATTTCCAGATCTATTGCCTGATTAGCGGTTCTTTGTTCGTGTATATGGAGTGAGCGCAGTAGCTATTCGGCGCAACGCCAACCTATAGTTGACGTAACTTCACGTCGAAAAGAAGACACCGCTGTATTGCATACGCGATCGTGCACGTAAAGTTTGTAATTCCAGTGCGCACACAACACAAGCACGCAGCGAGCGCACACCGCACAATACATACATCACGTAGTCCGATAACAACAACAAAAGTTTATTGCCCTTTCGTTTGAACGACACAGCCTCTAAAACGTACGATGCCTTCGGCGCATGGTATGTACGGCGCGTCAGACGCCAAAAACAAAATTTCACGTGTGTTCCGAGTTGACACAACGAGTAAGAAGCAACAGAGCGCACATCCGAGAGCTCCGCATGCAAATACCATGCCTTAGTGATCAGTACTGAAGCGAACGTATACGTACACATGAAAAGTGACACCCGGTACTGCCCGCAGTGCACGCGATTTGGGCATTGTGTAGCTTTCCTAACGAACACACAGAAGGAGCAGCACGCGTGAATCGACTACGCCGCTTGCACGGCGAAAAACAAACAAAAAAAAGGCTGCAAAGTTTCGCGATGCGCGCATGCGCTTGCAAACGTCGCGACGGAAATCGCGAAATGTTTCGCTGCGCCTTCGCTAGGAGGCGATGCGGGTGTTTGCGATGTGGAGGCTTCACGAATGTGACGTCAGGGCCTCTCCTTAGTATTCCTTCCTCCATGCAATAACCTAGGCCCGTATTCTCAAAAGGCGACAATCGCAAAAGTATCGCCTTTGGTGCGCGCTGATTGGCTATTGAGCAAACCGGAAAAGTTAGGGCGCCATCTGGTAATTCCGCCGACGTCAATTTTGCGTCATGGTGCTCGACGGTGCTCTCGACATATTTGCAATAAACGAAGGCACCGTTAGCCGTCGGTTCGTGGTGAAGTCTAGCATTTCAGTGACGTAGGCGGTAGCTTCTAGTATTCAATCCTCAGTGGATGAACGCAGCATTTTTTACGCCGAAGCTTTCATCGAGCATTACCTTGGGGTGTTATCAGCACTCGTTCTTCGCCAGCGCGTGTTTTTTCGTGGTTTGAACGTCCCAGGAACATAAACCGTGCGTTGCTCGCGTGGCTTATCGCGAGCCGGCAACATGTTGAGATCTTGAGACGATGTCGCTGCGGCGGCACGCTACAGCTGAACTCTCCGAGTACGCCGTCTTAAACTCTCAACGAAAATACGTTTCACGCAAAGTTGCATTCTTTAAATATTATACTGTGCATTAAATAATCGAACAAAAAAACGTTGAAAGCACTTTCAACACGTCTTATACTTCAAGTAGCCACAGCCAAGCCGGCCAAGCCTGGCCACTGCGTAGAAGCAGCAGCACACGCTCGAAAACGCCGCACTCGGGTTGCTCTGCGCTTGTACGGTGCGCTCACTCCTGTGTTGTGAGACATTCGTACTACCAACGGCCAGTTGCAACAATGACGTCACAGGCAAGTGTTTTTTTTACTTATTGAACGCATCAAATTCTACGTCACCAAACGCGTTACTATCGCCTTTTGCGATCGTTTGAGAATACGGGCCCTAGCGAGGAAACTGGCGCTGCGTTCGTTCAACCACCATGGGAATGATGGGAAGTACAGGCTTCGGATTGGATTGCGTTAGCTAGCGAACTTTCTACGGATCTTTTTCTACAGTTTCAGTTTCGTTCTTAACGAGGCGTGTGTAGTGGGGTGCGTTGCAAAGCACTCAAGCAGTGTCTTTGTTGTTAAAAGCGGCTGAAGACCGCTAGATCTCTTGGTTTGCTGCGACGTTGCAGCTTTACAGGTTGTATTTGACAGTTTGAGCAAAGCGTCGTGCACTCACCGCTGCGCATAGATGTAGCGTCCCATGCCAGTGCAGGAAATTGCACAGAGTTCACGTTTTGTGATGAGCGCTACTTATCAAAACTCTTTCAAATCGACTGCAATACGACGGCGAAGCTAAGTAGACGCACCGTCACGCTCCTCTGACTCGACTTCACAATAAAATGAGAGATGCGTTGGAGACAGACCACTTGGACAGACGCACCTGGCATCGCAGCATACGATACGTTAAGTGTTTCTCACTCAATACAATACTGTTATTTCCATAAATAGATAATGCGTACTTTCGAGGGAAAAAGAAGCGTGTTTGTTTTCAAGTGTAAAAATATAATTTATTATTTGGCAATGGCGAATGTAGAACACAATTGCAGAGCAATGCATACCCTGGTGGTTGAATTTGTCCAGGTTTCAGTTCCATCTCATCTCATTTCAAAACTTTTTGCAATAAGTTTTACGTACAAAAGAATGAAGCGAGTTTTAATTTTAAATAACTTCATATCACTTTGTTTTACACTCGGCAAACAAGCGTTGCAAACCTCAAGAACCTAATTTATCCGAAGCGAATCCGAAGCCTGTACTTCCCATCATTCCCATGGTAGTTGAAGCGCAGCTCAAGAAGCTCGCGTAGACACTACCGCCAGATTCCCCTCTAGGTATTATTGTAAGAAGCTCTACGGTGGGCAGTTTGTTGCAGAGATGTGATGCGGTATGCGTGAATGTAAATGATCCATAATTAGTGCGAGATTTTCGAATGGCTAAACTATTGGAGGTCACTGATCGTATCGGGTAGGGGGTATTTTGGTAAGCAATTTTTACTGAGGGACACTGTATGATTTTGTGCATGATTTTATATAGTAAAATGAGAACGCGGTAATCAATGCAGTGTTTCACCGGATGAATGTTAAGCAATGGGTATGCGAATGTCGTCGAGTCCGTTCTTTTTAGAAGAAAGAGAATCGCTCGGAGCGCTGTGTTTTGTGCAGCAATAGTCGGCAATAATGTGGTGGGGTATGTGAGGCCACATATGGTAACAGCATGTGTAATGTGCGAATGTATAAAGCTGATATAAAGAGTGCGAAGGGTGTGCAAAGGAAAAACGTAATATTGGGATTTTCGTATTTATGGATAGCGTTGTTTCATGAATGCGTTTATGCCACTTTAGTTGGCTGTCGAGGTAGACGGAAATCTGTTCAAGTTCAGCGACGTAGTGTTCATTAGTCGGATATTTTTGGCAATGAAGACTATATAGTTACTTTTCTTTGTGTTTGCGAGAAGACAATTATTTTGGAGCCACTTAGATAGCTTTTGCAGGACATAGTTACCTTTTTTGTAAAGCTCAGTCTCCGTTTCAGCAGTCAGGAAGATATTGGTATCGTTTGCGTATAAAATGCAGCCTTCTGAGAGATAGTCAGGTAAATTCCACTGTTAGTTACTCTTTCAGATGAGGTGATGTTGTTGACCATCACATACTGCTGCCGGTTTCTGAGATACGTGCTAATTAGGCTTAACGGTGCTCTACGAATTCCTTACCTTTCAAGCTTTTGCAGCAGTATGTCGTGCTTCGCAAGATCGAAAGCTTTAGTTAGGTCCATGAAAATACCCATAGTTAATAACTTTCTTTCTATGTTTATTTTTGTTTTTTCTACGATGTTAATTGACGCTGTTTTAGTAGACTTTCCTTTTAGATATCCGTATTGTTCTTTAGCATAAATGTTCTGGGCTGTGCAATACTTGTCTAGTCGGGATAGTGTTACCTTCTCAAAAACAGAAAACGGGGACGAAACGGATATTGGTCGGTAATTTGACATATTTAACTTATCTCCTTTCTTAAATACAGGCACAACGTTGGAAATCTTTAATAGCGTCGGAAATGATCCCGAAGTGAACATTTCATTAATGATATGTGATAGGGGTTCACAAATTATAGTCGAACAATGCTTTAGCAGTGATACTGGCACCAAGTCTAGATTCACTGAAGAAGTGTTCTTTAACGCCAAAATTACACTTCTCACTTCCTGTGGATCGGTGGGCCTTAGAAAAAGCGAACTGGAAGGGTTGCTTATTGTTGTGGTGTCTTCTTGTGATTTATGTGAATCACTTACAACTAAATTGTTGGTCAGTGTCGTGAAGCTTTCAGCAATGACAGAGGGGTCACTCACTATTGTGACATTTACCAGCATTCTACATATAGCGTTTGTGTTGGTCGTGTTTGGGACGGTGTTTATGACTTTTCATGTAGCATATGAGTCACCATGAGCTTGTTTAGTTTTAGCGTGAAAATAATTTTGTTTAGAAATCATGATTAGGCTTTCAAGTTTTTTCTTGTATGTCCTGTACCTGTTTTCTAAACTGATATTGTGTGGTTTCCGTTTTAATTTCCTATACATGTTATCCTTGTGATTTATTGACTTTAAAATGGCAGTTGTTAGCCACGGTTTTCGCTTTATGTTTCTTTTCGATACCACAGAAACACGTTCACCTAGTTTTTTACAGCTATTAAATGTATTCATGAACTGTTCATATTTTGGTCAGTGGTATCTGCTGAATACACAGAGTGCCAATTTTCCTTCATTAGGGCATTAAAAATTATGTCATGACTGTATTTTATTCGCTTCTGTGGAATACGTGACTGATTACTCGATGGCATGGTTGCGAAGACAGGCAGGTGATCAGTAATGTCAGATGCCAGTGTTCCACTAGAGAACTTCATGTCAGATATGTTTGTGATTATGTGATCTAATGTGCTCTGTCTTGAGTTAGTAATGCGTGTTGGCGATTTGATTAACTGTTGTAACCCGTAACTCGTTAGCAAGTCTGTGTAGTCATAAATATCGGTTTAATTAACATCAATGTTCATATCACCCAATAAAATGAATTTAGTGTTCTTTATGTTCTTATTAAGCCACTGATATAATTCAGCAAGAAACTCATTTTTATTGTTTTGCGGAGGCCTGTAAACCACACCTACTAATGTGTGTTTATTTTTATGCGGTACAAGGCCTTTGGCTGCTCTATCCGAAAGTACTTCGATAACAATCATTCTGCACCATGTAGTTTTGAAAGCTATATCTGTTCTAACTTTCTATATCTCGTCGTTTCTTACGTAAAGAGCTACACCCCCATGCACAGTTTGGCTACCTTTGGTGCTTGATAAACTTCGTCTACAAGCTAGTTCAAGATGATAGCCGGGGAGTGGGTAAGCTTGACACGTGTTTTCAGATAACCAGGTTTCTGATAAAGCAATGAAGTGAAACGTGTGGTGTAGTGTAGCACGAAGATCAACGAACTCGTCATAATGTCTCTGTAGGCTCCTTATGTTCAGATGTAGTAATGATAAACCGGATGAACCAGATAACTGGTTACTAAATTCTCGCGGTTCTAGAAGCTCGAACGCCATCTTGGATATTTTTTTTCTTGTCTGTTGCTGAAGCTTCGTCTTATGTGATGACGTGTAGGTCATCTGGTGATCTGATCTTGTGGACTGGACTGGTTGTTGTTTTTGTGGCTTTTTCTGGCTATTTATCGTATATTGGGGCATTCGCTCAACAAAATTTCTTCAAACTTGGCATGTTAAGTCTATGACCCCCTCAGAGGACAATGCACTTCATTTTTATCGATTAAGAACTACGCAGGATCTAGAAGGCACCGTCAAAATATGTGACGTCACGGCGAATGGTGCGGAAGCTGCAAGGTGGCGTCGCCGCCCACACTTTCTTTTTGCGCGTTTTCTCGCTTACTAAGCATCTTTTTACAGCAAGCGTGGTGTTTTTGGTATCGTGAAAGAGTAGTTTACTAATACGAGAAAAATCGTTTTGCTCTTTAGTGTCCCTTTAAAGATCACCATATGGTCGAAATTTCCGAAGCCCTCCACTACGGCGTCGCTCATAATCATATCGCGGTTTTGGGACGTAAACCCCAGATAATATTATATTATCGAAACCAATATTCGCAACTTTAACAAAGGAACATTACGAGTACGTTTAATCAACAAAAAATACCACACTTATGAAAATTGAGGTAAGCTGGCCTAATGCAGCGACTAGAGCCTGTGAGGTATTTTGTAACGGTAGGCTGAAATACAGGAGCGACTACCATATTACTTTTTCCATAGCTTCCGAATAAAGCTGACACATAAGAATTGAACAATGTTGAACCGATCATCACACACATAGCTAAATACGTGATGAAACAGATAAACAGCTTATCACAACATCGCACAAAAAGCAGCTAACCATCAGTGCTGAATACCGTACCTGCAAGAACAATTTACACTGACACAGCACCTGGCTCTGCTGCTATTGATGTCCCCTTGTGCGAAAATTACACTTCTGAAGCTGAGGGCCGCCATAGTCCCTTCCTTCAGTTATTACAACGCAAAGACAAGAACCCTTCGCTGTTTGCATGAACGTTTCGTTCCTTTGGGGTTTTCCCGTCGGTGCTGAATATTCGAAAAATATTAGGTGTTGTGACTTCCTTTCCTTCGTCATCACTATGCATGCTCCTCACGAGCTGACGCGTGCTCACGTGGCAGCGCTGGCTCGCCCTCTTCTTTTTTTTTTCTAGTTCCATTAAAGCGTTTCATCTTGCAAGACGTATTTTTTTGCCCGATGTTAAGAAGGCTTAGAGGTCCAACATTAGGTATTTCGAATATGCGCTATTCGATTCGTTATTCGAATTTTCGAATATTCGCACACCCCTAAATTTCATCCCTAGAGGGCACTTGGCCCAAGTAACTGAGCATCCAACGTTGTAGTGTAGAGCGCGCGCAGGAGGGACCGAGAGCTACAACATCTGTTTAGGAACTGTCTATTGTTTCCCAAAAGCGCGAGCAGGCGATGCAAAAGGGAGAGAGGAGAAATAGGAGAGAAGGTTCGACTTGTCGCCTGTCTTCCCCGCGCCTCCCGACCGGCGGCGGCATAGCACGAGAGTTTTTCTTTTGTTTCTTTGCGATGCCGCGGGCGCCGGCTTCGGAGCGCGACGTAAGAGGATGCGCTACAGAGCTCCCCCTCCCCCCCCCCCCAAGTGAGGCGACCACTGCGACGAACGATTATCATTGCTGCGGGCAAAGTGGGCCCCAGTGAACCCTGAGTGCAGGACGGGATGGGGCTGAGTGACAAAGGGACAGAGGGGAGCGGGGCACAGTGAGACGCTGAAATAGAAGAGACCGCGTTTTCACCGTACGCTGGCTGCAGCCGCTTGAGTGCTATAATCTCACGCGATCCATTCATGTCCACAACAAAGTTCGAGGGGAGGCGCTCTAGCACGGGGAAGGGTCGGAGGTAATGAGGCTACAGTGAACCACGCACAGGACCATACCGCACAAACACGTGTGATGGTCTTTCTAAGTCTGGCATGATGTAAGCTGCCCGGGCTTGGTTGGGACGCGTCTGCGGTCGAAGATTCCGGAAAGCTGTGCGAAGCAGGCTCACATATTCGCTGGCTGTAGGAGCGCTTGGGGGTGTTGTGGCGTCGATAAAGTAGTCCGCTCTGCTGTGGCTCCCGAGAGCTCCTCCTTGTATGCGGATCGGATGCCTAGAAGAGTGACGGGAAGTGTCTCCACCCATTTGTTTCGGGACCCGTGTGCTGTCAATGCCGCTTTGAGGTGCCGATGAAAGCGTTCGACGAGACCGTTTGTTTGGAGGTGGTAAGCAGCTGTTCTCAAACGGGCCGTTCCGAGGAGCTTTAGAAGTTCTGCAAAGAGCGATGACTCAAACTGACGGCCACGGTCAGTGAGTAACTGAGTATTGTTGTCGGGCAGCCAAACCGTGCAATCCAAGTGGAGACGAACGCCTCTGCGACTGTAGCTGCCGTAATGTCAGCAAGTGGCGTTGCCTCGGGCCACCGGGTATAAAGCGGTCAACGCATGTCAACAAATACCGGTGGCCTTGACAAGGTGGAAGCGGCCCGACAATGTCAACGTGCACCACCGCGAACCGTTGATCAGGTTGCAGGAAACAGGCGGGGTGGTGGTACCGGGTAGCGGTGAACTTTTAGCACGCTGGCAAGGTGCACACGCGCGTACCCAATCTAGAACGTCCGCGTTCATGCGAGGCCAGACGAATCGAGCCGCGATGAGGTTTTGCGTTGCTCAAATTCCAGGGTGGGCGAGATTGGGCAATGAGTTGAAGGCTTGCTTGCGAAAGGCGACGGGTAGAAATGGCCGTGGTGTGCCTCCTGAGGTGGAGGTATCACAAACAATGGGTACACTTTGAAATGTTACTGGCTCCAGTTGCAGGGAGGTCGTTGCTTTGCGCAGATATGTCAAATCCGGACAGCTCTCTTGCGCTGTTGCGAGCTCTCGGAAGTTGAATGGAAACGAGGCTGTCGAGCTGTTCGAACGACTGCGCGTGACGGCGTCCACGCGGCTGAGAGCGTCCGCCGGGGCGTTATCACAGCCGCTGATGTGTCGAATGTCCATCGTAAACTCCGATATGAAGGAAAGCTGGCGTACCTCGCGTGGCGTGTACGTGGACTCGGAACGACCGATGGAATAGGGGTGCTATGCAGGATGGCCCGAGCTTCTCGGGCACACGAGTTTGCTCCGAGCTCGCATTACGGCGGTCATGACAGGAAGACAGTGCGGAGCACGCGATAGCAGCGTTGATAAAAACGGCTACAAGAAGGAGCATGGCGTCACATACGCATGTGCGGCATTTGCGGTGGTTTTTAAAGGAACGCCGCGTGCGAGCGCGTGAGCGCCGCCACTCAGTCAACATTTTGACAGTGTGGCGACGTCAGCGTGATTGTCGCGCTATCTTTTTGCCAACTGATCATCGCGCCTCCCATGGGCGTGTTCGTGGGCGTTTGTCCTCTTTCGGAGAATTCTTTCGTTCCACCTGCAGCATGGAAATTTCCACTCTCGAAGGCAACAAGGGCGCACACGCAGCACTCTGGTGCAGCTCATTTCGCTTCTCTGGAATACTACAGATAAAGAAATGGACAGGTTACTGCTATACTTACATTACACGTCTGAAGATTTTTCTGTAGTAACGAATCGGTAGAAACAATGTCTCCACAAACAAGTAAATAATAACATTTCTCGCCGCAAATCCCACCAGGGGCGCTTGCTTCAAACAGGCCCGTAGCCAGGAATCTTTTTCGAGGGGGGGGGGGGGCACACTTGCTGAAAACCTTTACTTTTTGAGAAAAACACCTATTTTTATCATTTATTTTTGGTAAAAACACATACTTCACCGAAATTTCGGGGGGGGGGCCCTAGTCCTCCCCCCCCCCCCCGAGGCTGTGAGTGGTACGTCGTGAGAGCGGTGAAATTGAGTGCGAGATATCGTAGCCACGTGATGATATAACCTTTAGTTCTTCGTGTGTGTGTGCATAGTCTGAGCGATTAAGCTCATAGATGAATCGTGCCGCTTGCTGGCGTTGCTGCGTGAGCACTTCTAAAGCACTTCTCCTCGGTAAGAACAAACACGGTGGGCGGACCCGCTCTTCGCCGCGGGCGTCTGTCACTCAAATTGATTGACGCGCGAACTCGGGCACAAACTCGTTGATTCTGAAAAGGCCCCAGTTCAACTCGTGACTGCCATAGTGCCGGTGTGCCTGTCAAGTGTTTCATGCGGTGGACACCAACGTTGGTGGACACTACTAAGCTGCTTCTCTGCATATAAAATAATTTGGTCAGCATGCACTACTTGTGCAAGGCTGGGGCCATCGGAAGAGTTTGTGATCACCTAGCTTCTTCCAGCTTTTTACGTGGCTCGTCTACTCAGTATGCTTGGTCTGCTTCGGAGTAATGACCATGTCAGTTCGGTCTCAATATTGGTGCTATTGATTAGGTAGTTCTTAACTAACATGATATTGAATAGTCCTTTCTTAATTTTCTTTTTTTTCTTTCTTAATTGTTAATATTTTAATTACCAAGACATTATTTACTCAGGTTTATTCGCAAGGTCCTGAATAGCACAGAGGTAATTAGCACTCTCCTAATTAACACGATCCCGATGAGTAAGGTCCTGATTATCTTTGTTTTAATTACGTAGTGTTAGCGTCTTGTTAATTAACATTAATCGTTAATGTTTTAATTACCACGACATTAATTACACAGGTTTAATTCACGGGGTTCTGATTAGTTCAGAGGTAATTGTCATAATCCTAATTAGCGCGATTCTAATTAACATGATCTCGGTAAGATTTTGATTATCTTGATTTTAACTATGTCGTGTTAGCGTCATGATAATTAAGATTAAATATATTAACGTTTTAATTGCCACGACATTAATTACTCACATTTAATTCACAAGGTCCTGAATAGCACAGAGGTAATTAGCCTAATCATAATTGGCAATATCTAATTAACACGATCTCGGTGAGTAAGGTCTTGAATATTTTGGGACATTAAACCTCAGATATTATTATTAAGGTCTTGATTATCTTGGTTTTAATTACGTCGTGTTAGCGTCGTGATAATTAACATTCATTGTTAATGCTTTAGTTACCACGGCATTAATTACTCAGGTTTATTTCGCAAGGTCCTGAATAGTGCAGAGGTAATTACCTAACCCTAATTAGCACGATTCTAATTAACAGGATCTTGGTGAGTAAGGTCTTGATTATGTTTGTTTTAATTACACGCTCCTAATTAGCGCCGTGTTAATTAGCATACTATTAATTAGCTTGTTCTTAGCTTTACACGGCTTCATTAACATGGTCTTAGTAAGACGTGGCTTAGTTAGCTCGGCCTTAGCATGATTTGGCTTAATCAGCTTCGTCGTAGCATGTCGTGACTTAGCTAGGTATACCGCCCAGCCAATTAGCTAATCAGCCAGGCGCACGTGCTCTGGGAGCGGGCTGACGATGAAGAAGACAACGAAGAGGGCGCGCGCCGGCCGAGCAACGCGCTAGAATGTACAGGCCGACCAGGGTGATTATACATGTGGCCTCGGCGATCAGCTTCCGCCGCGCTGTTGTAAGGCGCTTGGTCGGAACTAATCTCAGAGGCCATGGTGCTGATTATTTTAAAGGATACTTGGTGCAGACATTAAACGCTTGAAAATGAATTCAAACGGCCCGCGCACACATAAAAGATATAGTTAGTAGAGCTTTCTGCCACTTTTCTTGCATTGGTGCACTTCTGCACTCAGTGGAACGACAAACAAGTGAAAGAAGGTGCCTATAGTTTGACGACACCACCCAACCTTCTCGACCGCCCTTGACGTGACGCCCCGTTCCATCGTAACCAACGGAACGGAGCGCGCGCTGAGGGATGGATTTCACCTTCTCGTACTGTTAGCTCGTTCAAAAAGGGGGTGTCGCCAGAGCTCGGAAAGATCCCGAGTTTCGCAAAACTCGGGCCATCCTGCATAGCACCCTAGGTCAGGGGCTTGTGATCGGTGTAGATGGTGAACGAACGGCCTTCGAGCAGGTGGCGAAAATGGCGCACGGACAGGTACATGGCGAGGAGTTCGCGGCCGAACACTGTAGCGCAGGGGCGTAGCCAAGGGGGGGGGGTTCAAACCCCACCCGAAATTTTTCAGTTTTGCTTGCGTATATAGGCACGCACACATACAAACGCACGCACGAACTACATAAAGTATGGTTGAACCCCCCCCCCCCCCGAAAAAAATTTCTGGCTACGCCCCTGCTGTAGCGAGTTTGGGCGGGTTTATGCGCTTCGAGAAGAAGGCAAGGGGTTGCCAGTCTCCATCAACTTGTTGAAGAACCGCTCCCACCGCTGAGCTGGATGCGTCGGTCATGAGCGCCAATGGAGAGTCCGGATTTGGGTGAACGAGGAGAGTGGCTTTGGCCAAGGCACGCTTAATAGAGAGAAAGGCGTCCTCCGCGGCACTGTCCCATGCTAGTGTGGCAGACTGCTGTTTGCCGCAAAGCAAACGATCGAGCGGTTCCAGTAGCGCGGCACAGTTTTTTACGAAGCGCCGGTAAAAATTCACCAGACAAAGAAACTGGCGGAGCTTGGTAAGCGATGTCGGCTTGGGAAACTCTACGATTGCATTCGCTTTGTCGGGAAGTGGGCGGATGCCGTTGGTGTCCACATAATGGCCGAGGAATGCGAGAGCGCGCACTCCGAACTTACTCTTCCCGCTGTTGATGACGAATCCGTTGGCTGCCAGCCTCTCAAAGAGAAGCCGAAGGTGGGTCACATGCTCTTCGAAGGACGAGCTTGCTACAAGCAGATCGTCTAAACACGAACGGTAGTCCGCGTGTCACTGTGTCAATGAAGCGCTGTGAAGTTTGGGCAGCATTTCGGAGTCAGAATGGCATACGCAGAAATTCGAAAAGCCCGAATGGTGTGGCTGTTTTGGGGATGTCTTCTTCAGCCACGGGGATTTGGTGGTATGCACGAACAAGGTCGATTTTGGAAAATATTGTGGCACCGTGCAGAGCAGAGGTGAAGTCTTGGATGTTGGGCAGTGGGTACCGGTCAGGGACGGTCTTGGTGTTCAGGAGCCGGTAGTCTCAGCATGGTCTCCAGTCACCTGACTTTTTAGGGACCAGGTAGAGGGGGGATGCCCAACTGCTGGATGACGGTCGAATTATGCCAAGTTCCAACATGTGCTCGAACTCAGCCCGGGCCACTTTGAGCTTGTCGGGGGCAAGGCGCCGTGGACGGCAGAAAACAGGTGGGTCGGATGTTATTATATGGTGTTGAATAGCGTGAGCAACGGGTTGAGTCCAATCTGGTGGTGATGTCAGGGATGGGAATTCATTTATCGAGGCGGCAAACGGTTCTGAGGCTACTGCAGCGCAGGAAGGTGCCACATCAGTAGTTGCGCCCGCAGCGATGCCTTGGACAGACATGCTCGTTGCTGAGTCCAGAAGACGTTTGTGTCTGAGGTCGACGAGGAGCCCATGCTTGGCAAGAAAAACGGCCCCTATTACTGCGGACCCGACGTCGGCGACTAAAAACACGCACCAGAACAGTCTGCGAAGCCCTAGGTTCAGCGAGAGGGAACGTTGGGCGTACACAGGAATGCGAGTGCCATTTACAGCTTGAAGGTATAAAATGGCAGGCAAAGTACGTTCTGACCTTGAGGCAGGAAGGACGCTGACCTGGGCTCCGGTGTCGATGAGAAATTTCTGTCCTGTGGTGTGGTCAGCGACGTGGAAAAGGCGAGATTCCTCGAGGCCCTGACCGCTTGTCGCCGTTAGTGGTCGGCCGGCGGATTTCCCGTCCAAGCGCATGGCAACAGGCAGTGGCGAGCTTCGCGGCGCCAAAACGGCGATGGTAGTAGCACAGGCTTGGGCCTGTAGACTCACTCCGATCCCGTTCTCCGGCCCGGTGGGGGGTTGAGGATCGGCCACGTTGTCGCGAACGGCGTGGAGCATAGTCTTGTCGCGTGGCTGCCACGATTATTTCTTCGAGCCTGTCACAGAGGTGGTCGATGTGGGAAGGCGAGGTGGTAGCGGTTGTCAAATTAGGAGTGGCACATGACGACGGAGGTCGTGTAGGAGTGCTGACGGCGGCGACTTGCAGGTGCTGCGTCGCCACTTTCATGACTTTGTCGGCGAGTGCGGCGAGTGACGGCAAATCCATAGTGGAAGCGGTAGCCAGCACCATCTGCACGTTGGACGGCAAGCGTTGAAGGAACAGCTCGCGTAGCACTGCATTTTCCATTGCGTGGGCGCGCGAACCGAGGAGCTGCATCATCTGACGAAGGAGCTGCGTGGGCCTCCGGTCACCGAGCTCCGCAGTTGAGAGCAACTGCTGAATTCGCGTCCGTTCCGATGCAGCGGTACTGTCGAGCAGTGCTGCCTTGAGTTCGTCGTAGGGAGCTGCCGGGATGCGTATTATGATTTCCTGGCGCGGCAGCGCACGCGAGAGAGAAAACGACCGCTTGCGCGCTATTGGTTCTCCTCTTAGGGTCACGTGGCTGGGCACGCGAGAGCGTTTACGAACGCACGCACGCAAGTAGTAGTGTTTACGGCTGTTCCATCGTACGGAAGCACCCTTCTCCTAGCCACGCGGCAGATTCGCGCCACGCACATGGCGGACGCTCAAGTACGCGCGCCTGTTCCGAGTTCCGCTTGCCCATCTCACGTTGAGCGGGTTTCAATAAACGTGCTTCCGAGTGACATGTTGGACACGAGTACGCCTACGTGCGAAATAAACGCCAGATCTCATAGCCCATGTAACATCGAACAGGTTTCGATGAGCACGCGGACGTTCACGCGTAAGTTAGACGCAAGTTCTAACTGCCCATCAAACGTGAAGTGCCTCCGCGTCGACCTGTGCACGGACGGCGACGCACACGAGTGGATCGCCAGCTACAGTAGGAAACCAACACGACATGGATCGTCGACAGGGAAACACGAAATCCAAAGAGGGAAGTTGGCGTGTTCGTTTCTTCTACAAGTGGTGAGGCCAGTCTAATAATAACATTTGATGATATCGACGCCAATTGCGAAAATGCTAAATGCGAAAGCGCTAAATGCTCGCTCATCGTATCGAAAGGCGCGACGCTAAGGGTGACCGCGTGGTCTAGGACGTACAGTGACATGTAGAAATGTTAAATGGGGGCGTAAACACGCTAAACACGCAAAAATGGACTGTCGAAAATGCAAATATTACATTGCCGCAGGCCAAATTTTTATGATGTATGGTGTTTTACCGAAAATAAATAATGGAAAGAGGCGTTTTGCTCAAATAGTCAAAGTTTTCAGCAAGTGGGCGCACCCCGAAAACAATTCCTGGCTACGGGCCTGCATGGCCGTATGCTAGGGAGTGCGTTGCTTGCGGCGCGATCCGATCTGCCACTCAAACTTTTGAACGAGCCAAACGGGCGACAGGGCCGCAAATAGGAAAAGTTGGTGATAAAATCTTCTGCAGTTAAGCATGGTTCAATGGACGCGGCTATTTCAGGCATGGCTTTCCAAATATGGAAAATAATCACACAATATCACCAAACTTACAGTGAAAACAGAGGCCTCTTGGTTTCAGTTCAAAACAACCTTTCAAGTACACTAATCGTACCAGTCATTGACAGTTTTGCGGACTTCAGCAGCGGCATTTCCATGCTGCAGCTGCGGCTTTAGTGCACAATATCATTGCAGCATTCAGTCCAAAACACAGCGTCGCGCCTTTCGATACGATGAGCGAGCATTCAGCGCTTTCGCATTTAGCATTTCCGCGATTGGCGTCGATATCATCAAATGTTACTATTAGACTGGGCCTATTCGCCACTTGTAAAAGAAACGAACACGTGAACTTGCCTCTTTGGATTTCGGGTTTCCCTGTCGACGATCCATGTCGTGTTGGTTTTCCTACTGTAGGTGGCGATCCACTCATGTGCGTCGCCGTCCGTGCACAGGTCGACGGGGAGGCACTTTACGTTGACACTCGGAACTACGTTGCTCATCGAAACTATCGAAACCCGCTTGCAGGCGCCCTCGGCGCGCGTATCTGCGGCGTCTCGGCGTGGCGAGGGGTGCTTCCGAACGATGGAACAGCCGTAAACACTCCTCCGTGCGTGCGGAAACGTGCTCGCCAGCCCAGCCACGTGACCCCAAGAGAAGAACCAATAGGCATCCCAAGCAACGCTTAGCGGCTCTGCTGGATGGATGGATGGATGCTATGAGCGTCCCCTTTGTAACGGGGCGGTGACATGTCTGCCACCAGGCTCGGAGAAAAAAAAAAAAAAAAAAAAAACCTTCCTTGTTTTATGTTGGCCTAATACCTTATTTACATTGATTAAATCTATGTTATTATACCAAATAAATATAAATTCACGGTCTATCTCTCTGCCTCTTAAGGCAGAATGACCTTATTTTTCCCCCCATTATTTATTTTTGTTCTTTATCTCTACTTTTCTGCCACCAATACTCTAACCGTCTCTTACTTATTTCTATCGCGGACGTGTTCGGCTTTCCATTGTTGTCCCTAAACCCCAAGGCTTCATGTAGACTCGTGCCCACACGTATACCTGGGTGAATATCGCCACATTCAATCAGTACATGTTCCATCGTTTCCTTAGTTCCCCCGCAGCATGTACATTGTTCTTCTTCGTTACTGAATCTCGCTTTATAACTACGCGTTCTAAGGCAGCCCGACCTTGCTTCAAACAGTAAAGCGCTTCCCCTTGAATTATCATAAAACCTTTCCCTCCTTATTTCGTTTTTTCCCTTTCGGTAGTTACTCAGAGCCGGCTTCTTTTCCATCGCTGCCATCCAATAAGTCCTCTCCGCCTCTCTGACCTTCCGCTTAATGCTCCTTGTTGCCATATCGCCCGCACTGCTAGCCGTATATTTACTGGTGAGCCTCCTAGTTCTTTTTCTCCACTGCGTGTCAACGCTTTTTCTATACAAATACCTGAAAACCTTCTCTGCCCATCTACTCTTCTTCATTTTCCTCAGCCTCTCTTCGAATCTCATTTTGCTCTGAGCTTCCCGCACTTCAAAGCCTGTCCATCCCATATCACCCTTTACAGCCTCATTTGTCGTCTTCCCGTGAGCGCCCAACGCGAGGCGGCTCACCGTCCTTTGATTTACATCCATTCCTGATTGTACCTCTGACTTCATGCACACCACTGAGTTCCCAAATGTAAGCCCCGGGACCATCACACCCTTCCACAGCCCTCGAAGCACCTCGTACCTATTGTACCCCCATAAAGCTCTGTGCTTCATAATTGCAGCATTCCTCTTTCCCTTTGCTACCGATGCTTTCTCTTGTACCTCCATATATCTATCCCCCTCATTTACCCATACTCCGAGGTACTTGTACTCGCTTACCCTCGGTATTTTTTGGCCCTGTATAAAGACCGCATGGTCTTCGTGATCATTGAATACCATCAATCCACATTTTGTTGCACTAAATCCTAGTCCTAAAGCCTCACATTCCCTTCCGCATATATCTGCCAGTCGCTGTATATCATCTTGACTGTCCGCAAATAAGACAATATCATCAGCATAAAATAGACCTGGAAGCTTCTGCTCAACCATCGTGCCGACCTGTTTGTGTGACAAATTAAATCCAATGTTGCTACCTTCTAGCGCTTTTTCCATCCTCACCATGTACAGCATGAATAACAGCGGGGACAAAGGACATCCCTGTCTCAGCCCCTTGCTGATTTCAACGCTGTCCTTGCTACTTATTCCTTCCCATTCTATACAAACTGTATTTTCTCGGTATATTTCCCTCAAAAGCTGTATACAGTCGTCACCTATGCCCACTTCTTTCAGTATATCCCACAAAATTTCCTGATTAACGTTGTCATACGCCCCGGTAATATCTAGATAAGCTACGTATAAGGGCCTGTTTTCTATTTTCGATATTTCTATACACTGGGTAAGAACAAACAGATTATCGTCTAACCGCCTGTCGATTCGAAATCCATTCTGAAGTTCTCCCAAAATATCATTTTGTTCTACCCACGCTTCTATTTTTAATTTTACTGCCTGCATCGCCAACCTGTATAGCACCGATGTAATGGTTAGCGGTCTATACGAGCGAATGTTATCCTTTTCTCCCCTGCCTTTATAGATTAAGCTCATTCTACTTTTTCGCCAACTGTCTGGTATTTCCCTCTCCTGTAAGCACTTTTCTACGGCTTTCAGCAGTGCTTCTTTAGTGTTATGTCCGAGTTCGTTAATGAGGCTGACGGGAACCCCATCTAAGCCCGGTGTAGTGCGCTTAGGAATTTTTCCTTCGGCTTTCTTCCAATTGAAATTCTCTAGTACTACATCTTCGTCGGTTGCACTCCTTTGCGCACTTTTACTCACCGGGGGAATCCCCTGGGCGACCTTTTTAAATGAATCGGCTGTTATCTTTCGGATGTAACCTAGCGCTTCATACCCTTCCAATTGATTTCCTCCTTCATCTACCATATGTTGTTGCATTGTGACAGACTTCCTACCCAGCGCTTTTAGGTGGTTCCAAAATATCCTGGGCACGGCCTTCTTCTTTTCGCGAATCTCTGTCATCCAGCGTTCACTTTCACCTTTAATTTTTGCCTCGACTAATTTCTGCACAATGGATTTTTGCTCTAAATATATTTCCCATATTTGGTTGACTTCGTCCTGTGGCCGCTTCTCCTTTTTTGCTTGTCTGTGCTCCCGTGATGCCTCACGTCGCTTCTCGATCGCCTCCCGGATTTCTTTGTTCCACCAACTTTTTGGCTTTCTCTTTCCTTTCCAACAAATAGTTTTCTTCTCTTTTTCCATTTCTTTTGTGATTATATGTAGCAGCTCACTATACTTCCAGTCTTTACCTGGTAGTTCGTCTACTTTTTCCTCGACTCTTGCGGCTATATTTCTTATTTGTTTGTCATTTAGATACAAGCTGCCAAACTTTGATTCTATGCTCTTATTATCAGTTTTATATCCCATTTGTAATATTATGCGTTTATGATCACTACCCAAGCTGTTAATGCCTTCCTCGTCTATTCTCATCTCTCTAAGTTTGTCATATATTCCTTCTGTCATGAGACAATAATCAATGCTCGATTGCCGGTTTCCGACTTCCCACGTGATCTGCCCCTCACACTTAGGCCCCACGTTAACTATCTCAAGACTATGTTGCTCGCAGAGATCTAGCAATAACTTGCCATTGGTGTCTGAATATCCGTCAAGGTCATGAATGTGAGCGTTCATGTCCCCTAGAAGGATTATTTCGGCATCAGGACCAAATTCTTTAATATCGGTGCTTATGCATTTCACCATCTCCAGATTCTTTTCTCTGCAGTTATTCCCCGTCCACAAGTAAGCTACGCCTAGCCACGTTTTCTTTCCACCTACTGTGCCCGAAACCCACATGTGCTCTGAACACGTTTGTTTCACTCTATCCAATTTTGTTCTGCTATGGATTAGCATTCCAACACCTCCACCTCTCCTTTCTGATGTGATCCTGTTACATCCTTCCCAAATATAATTGTCAATATGTGGTGGCTCTTCCAAGTCTCTAAGGTGTGTTTCTGTAACCGCATAAACACCTATCTGTTCCTTGTTTAACTGCTCCTCAATCTCTAACCATTTTGCCTTTTTTCTGCCACCCTGCATGTTTATGTAACTAATTGCAACACGCGCCTTCTCCCTTCTTTTACCTTTTCTCTGGTTTTTCGCTATACTGCCTGTCAAAGAGTCCCCCTGGTTGTTTTCCTCATTACAAGCTACCCTGGGCACCGAAGGGCCCGCGTGCCCCCAAAAAAGCTACTGCGCGACCTGCCAGTCGCCAACCCACCTCATGACCAAGCCTCTTATCGAAGTGAATTCTGTCTCTTTGGAAACCGCCCCACCTGTGCACCTCCCTGTTTATATCCACTACCTCGAAGCCCTTCTCACGACTAATTCGCCATATCTCTTTGTTTGCGTCGACAACCGCTCTTTGCAAGTTGATATTCCTCACTGGTACTTCCGGTATTGTGCATACCACTATCTGCACCTGAGGGGAAATGGCGCGCATGTCATCGACCCCTTTCGCCAATGTGGGCGCTAGTTCGGCTGATTCTTCATTCAAGACGTCGTTTAGACCTCCCGCGATTATCACGAGGTTACGTCCATTAGCCTTAGTTGCGAGTTTTGCGCTAGCTCGTCTCATCACTGATCCCAGCCTATGTCCCGGGAACTTCCCTATTAGAACTCGTTTGTCGCCTCTCACCCTTTCCTTGACTGCTTCTTCGCATCTAACTAAATTCGAGTCCCCGGCGATTATCACGTGCTCCGACTCTTCTGCTGGACCGTCCCGCACCTGGCTACTGCCTCGGTTATTAGCCCGTGTCACTGCTGCTTTGTCCCCTCCCCTTCCCAAAACTACTTCGCGGAAGCTGGGTCCTGTGACCCTTGCACCTGTCTTTTCCAAACCTGTTTCCCCCTTCGCGTCTACCACTGTGGGGGTCGATGCCCCGCTGTCGCTTGCTTCTTTGTTCACCATTACTGCCTTTGCTAACTTCTCCTCGGCTGACTTAAGCCTTTCCCCCATGGCCATCGTTTTTTCCCGCTCTGTCGCCAACGCAAACTCCAGCTCGGCGATTCTTACCATGAGCTCATTCTGGGCAGCCATCATTATTTCCATTTTCGCCTCTAACTCGCATTGCTTACACTTGGCGTCAGCTCCCTCTGTCTTCTCATCCGTACAAACCTCTATTTTCCATCCCATTCCGCACCCTGTACACTTTACGGTCTTTTTGACCATGGCTAGATCGTTCACACGGCGGATTAGTTACACTTAAAGTCAAATGGTATCACAAAACTCCGCAAGTATGCTATACTTCAAAGCACACGTGTGCCTTTCAGCCACGTGGTGACCGAACAAAAAAAAAAAAAAAAAAAAGACCCAGGCGACTGTCACACAGGAAACAGTACAAAATTGTAAGCCCTATTAAGCTTCAATCTAGTGGCTTATGTACTCATATAACTAAAAAAACAAGCTCGAATCATGCAAAAAAAAAAAAAAAAACTTATCTGACGCTGTCATTCCGGAGCCCACGAAAAACACGTCCGTCCTCTCCCAAGTCCCAGCGCGAGAAAAAAACTGGCAAAAAACTGGCAAAAAACTGGCAAAAAACTGCTGCTCTTGACAGGCAGCGCCATCTCTGGCAGAAAAAGAGAAACTGGGGCGTGATCAGCGAGCGTTTTCCCTTCTCTCCACCGCGTTGCCGCTCGCAGCTTCCGTGCACGTGCAGAGCTCTCGCGGTGCACTTGCGGCGTCTCACAATGTACCGCGTGCAGTGCGGCTTCAAAAGGATCTTCAAGCTTGACTGGCGCTTCCGAAAAGCGAACTTGATAAAATGAGAAAGGCTATCACGTTAACGGTGAAGAGCAGACGATCGACGACAACCACGCCCGACTCAAAGCGAAATGCATTTCCCAAGTCGCGATTACAACGTGTAGGACGTATATCTCGAGGTAAGTCTCATTCTGTCATGTTAAAGATGAATAATGGTCCACATGCACTCCGAAATGAAGCCGTACACGCTATCGATGTTCTGCGGCGTGGACTACAAATCATATGATTGTTGTTTTGATATGGCATGCTTACAGTAGCAGCCGTGTACTTTCGTGAACAAACGTTTGCGGCGTGCGAAAAAAAGATTATACGGCCATGGCACTGCTTCCTGAGAAGGTTTCAGTCAAGTCCTCCGTGCCGCTGGAGAATCACCTGCCGATTAAGACGCGAGGCAGCTAGCTGAGCTTCAACCACTGTGAAGCAAGATGAACTGCTCGCCTCGTTTTTTCGGCTCTCGCGTCATGCTTGCAGTCTCTTTTTATGATATCGACTTGACAGGCGTATAAAACCTGTTGCGTGAACGCGGCTAGAAAATCGCACAAAGTCAGAAGGTGGTTACTTCAAGGTTGCAATTGCAAAGCATGTATTAAGTGCCAGTTATATTTAGCGGCTTAAATATATATCACCCCAATAAAGTGACAAAAACAAAGCAAACCTGCAGAACGATGTCAAAGCTTGCTGAAAATGCACAGACGTCCGTTCCGGCGTGGTAAAGCAGCCTTCCCGATGCGTGAAATGCAGGCGCCGAACTTCTGACAATGTGCGGAGTTCAGTTGAATTCAACCAACCGCGCAACGCTAACGGTATAACGCGAATGTGAACGTTCAACAACGACGGGTAGGTCTCACGAGCACGGGGAATCAAAACACAAAGTTGCTTCACCTACAACCGTAACTGGACTTTAACAATGCGAAAAGACAGCGAGTAATCATTACTGTAGTCGCTGCGTGCATGCACCCCGTTACTTACCGATTCAGGTAGTCGGAACGAACGAAAGCGATGAACTCAGACAGCCAAAATAGAAGGCGAGACAGCGCTGTCAGCTATCCACGCTTGCCGCCTTTATTTCTCGTGCGACACGCCCGGGAGCCGATACAGTTTAACACGTGAATCGTGTGCCTTGTCTGCACTGTTGTGGCTGGCCACAAAACCGCAATACTTCGGACCACGCTTGCGCTTCCGCGGGGTCGCTTCTGCCATCGTGGAAGTGCGCAGCTTCGCACAGCAAGCCTCTCGGTTCAACGTACCCAGCTGACGGCCTCCCAGTTACCAGCACCGTGAGAAGAACGCGTGCGCACGTGCGCTACCGCTACCGTGAAAGGGGCTGAGTCGGCCGCCCCACGTTCCAGAGCTTTCCGACAGAGCCGCGGCGCGGCTGGCGCGGCGCTGTCGTCGCGCCGCAAACTTGAGCTCCCTATAGCGCGCAAGCGCTCGTCGAGGGGCCGCTGGCGTCCTCCTCGCTCTCTCTTTTTTCTCTCTCGCGTGCGCTTCCGCGCCAGGAAATCATAATACGCTGCCGGGATGTTCGTCCTGAAGGAAACCAGTATGTCGGAGACCTCTTCTGCTGCAGCAGGTGGCAGTGCACTGACGACTTGGTGGAATTTTTGAAGCTGCGATGTTACGCGGCAGATGTGGAACTGCGATTCAACCTGCAGGAACCAGACGGTTGGGTTGCGCTCCCAGTATTGTGGCAGGCGTAGGGATATCGCAGAGACTGCGTCACCGGGGGCGTCTGCAGTGTGGGAATTCTGGCCACTGTTAGGGGGATCTGCCTGATCTTGTGACTGGTGGTTCCTAGCGTCAGTTGTGCGTCCGGCTCTGCGAGGGACATGACTCTAACTTGAATTAAGGGCGTGTATGCAACAGGGTCACCATATTGTAGAGCGCGCGCAGGAGGGACCGAGAGCTACAACATCTGGTTAGGATTCAGAGCCTGAATGTCCAACGAGACGGAATGTACAACGAGACTGAATGTCCAATGGGTCACGTGACCGGCGAGACTGAATGTCCAACCGAGACGGAATGTCCATCGAGACTGAATGTCCAACGAGACGGAATGTACAACCGAGACGGAATGTCCAACGAGACTGAATGTCCAACGAGACGGAATGTCCAATTTAGAAGAGATAAACGTGTCCTCGTTTGAAATTTCTCAGACAACTGATTCATTGGGTTAAGATAGCCTAACGGAAGATCGCATTTTTTTGTGTGTGTTTTGCAAATATTGACTGTCTGTGGCGTCGGGCGTCGTATTTTTGTTTCCGTATTCGCTTTACTGCATTTACCATAATTTCAAGTTTTGTTAGTTTTATTTCTATTTTGTATTTTTAGTTTTCATATGTATATTGAACATGTTACTTTAATGCTTTACTTCGGTTGTTTGCATACTTTGCTGTTCCTGTTTATCTTTGTCATAAATCGGACATCACAGCCCCTTAAAGGATTACGAGAGAGGGCGCTCCCTCGTCCACTAAGGCGGCGAGTGTGAAACACTATTTTTGCCAGAAAGCGCCACGAGGCAGGACGAATCCCTTGCTATGAAAGTGCGACAGAAGAATAGTTCGAGAGACTCAGTTATTTGTTAGAAAACCAACAGCCAATTAAGCCAAAAAAACACTGGGGACATTATTTGTTGCTTTGTTTAACTACGATGCAATAATTATAACCCATATGCAAAGGAATCCAAGTAGACGAAGAAGCACCCTTTCCATCGGTGGGATCCGAACCCGCAACCTTATAATTACGGCGACGATTTGCGCTTGCTAACACTCCCAGGGATCAAGCTCACGTAAATACCCAACAAAGTGGACGAGGGATCGCCCTCCGTCGTAGCTTAATTGTTAGAGCATCAGACGCGTAATGCGAAAGTTGTGGGTTCGAATCCCCCCGAAAGAAAGTGTGCTTTTTCGTCCCATTTAAGTCCTTTCAATTTAGGTCATATTCATTACACTACAGTTAAAAAGATCAACAAATAACGTACCTTGGCTTGATTGTTGGCTTTCTACGAGCCCCTAGAACAATTCTTCTTTCCTCTTAAAGAATGCGGGTCGAAGAAGCTAGGGAGGAAATTTTGCTTTAAAATTAAATTCTTGGGTTTTACGCACCAGAACCACGAAATGATTATGAAGCATGCTGAGTGTGGGATATCAGTTTTAGTTTTGACTACCTTGATGGAAACATGTCATGGCATTTCGGCTACAAGAGAACTGCAGGCCGGTCTAGGAAAGACCATGCCGTTAAAGAGGTGGTGTCACCAAATTTTGAGGCTCTAAAAAGCCTGCTGTAGGCTTTCTCTGGAAGCAAGGACGCTCAGCACGAAGTATTGCATGCATCAAACATTTAGAATAGATTATAATTCACTTCCAAAGTCTGTATAAATGCTCATTCTCGCGATCGAGACCCATCGCTAGCGCGACTGACACCGACGTCACTGTGTAGGAAGCGTAACGAAAGTTTTAGTGACGGCACACCACATTAGAGTGACGTGCAATGAGCGGTGACCTACAGCTCCGCTGCACCGGGCCAGTCAAGAGAGCATCAGGCCATCCGCTGCGAACTGCTCATTTTTTTTAGTTTATTGCCGAAGTAGTTAATCTTGCTCGTGTTTTGCAAAGTGCTTCGCGTGAATAATTTTTCATTACAACACATAGCATACAGGTAATCGTTGGCGACAATAAAACCGTTTTTATGATGTTTAAAATCATTTGAGGACTTTTCAGAACCGGCCTGAACACGAGCTTTTCTATTACTCTTCCAATGATGTCGATATTAGTGCTGTGAAGCTCAAGTGAAAAAAAAAAAAAAAACTGGGCCGGGAACAGACTTGTACGCATTACAGTGAAAGAGCGTCAGCGATTACAATTACCTTTTTAAAAAACAAACGGATTACCGAGAAAAAACTGAAAGCTAATCGATTACTCAACAAGGTGAGGTACCGGGCTATTTGGTTTTGCATAATTGTTAAACTGTGGTAAAGTTACAGGTACATATATTTAGGGAGGACGCACATAACAAAAGCATGAAAAGCGCAAACTTTCAACTCGATTTGTTGAAAAGGCATGAAATTATATGAACACGAGCAAACGGGTGCAAAAGGGAGCTCTTTAAATATTTTTTTCTTATTTTTAAATACTTCTTTTTTGCGTCTTGTTTCCTATTTTATTCCCTCGTGTCTTTGCGCTTTCTCTCTCTCTCTCTCTCTCTCTCTCTATATATATATATATATATATATATATATATATACACACATATATATATATATATATGTGTGTATATATATATATATATATATATATATATATATATATATCCTTGCCGTGCGTAATACGCAGTCTCAGCGCCACGTCCTATCACGACGAAACGAATTTTCACGCACGTCGCAAATGTTAGGGCACATTCGGAAAATTTTCACAGCAAATATTGGGATGTGTGGAACGAAAACGGAAAAGTGAAATTTGTGACCGGGACGGAATGTCCAACGAGACTGAATGTCCAACCGAGACGGAATGTCCAACGAGACTGTATGTCCAACGAGACTGAATGTCCAACCGAGACGGAATGTCCAACGAGACGAAATGTCCAACGAGACTGAATGTCCACTATTGGACATTCAGTCTCTTTGTACATTCCGTCTCGTTGGACATTCAGGCCGCAAGCGGTTCGACTTGTCCCCTGTCTTCCCCGCGCCGCCCGACCGGCGACGGCGGCATAGCACGAGAGTTTTTGTTTTGTTTCTTTGCGATGCCGCGGGCGCCGGCTTCGGAGCGCGACGTAAGAGGATGCGCTACAGTAGCAAATGATGCGAAACATAACGAAAAGTTTACGATTCCGAGAGCGCTGCTCCACGACGCCGCAAGACAACACGCCACGGGTTTCTTTTCGTTGTCACCCCGCGGCAACAATGCCTTGCTGCACGCTTCCCACGATTGCGCCTTGAAGCCCGAGCGGTCGTCGTATGCTCTCTTTCGTGCTGGAGTTACCCAAGACAGACAAGCTCCGTTCGCGTACATCTTCCGGTTCCGTCACGAGTAAACACGAAAGAAAAGTCGCTGCAATTAAGGGGGTGCCTTCAGAAAAACAACAAGGGGGGCGCAGGGAAATCACGGAGCATACCACAAAGAGCTACGTCCAGTGGAGCGCGTCCGCGGGCAAAACGACGCGTAGACAGCGATTTTCGGCGGCGGTTATACATACATCTGTTTATGCGTAAAGTGTCTTAGCACAGGCGTCCCTCGCCGCTGCCTCTTTCACAAGTGCCGCGATACTCGACGGCGGCACTTGCCGCCAGTCGTGCCTCGCGCAAGCGTGGTTGTCAGCAGTTTCCATTTGGACTCGCTGTGGGACGGACGTGTGCCGTTCGCTGGTAGGAGGAACAGCGGCAACTAAAGGAGCGCACAGAAGCACGAAAACGACGTGAAGCGGCTGCTTCGAGTTCCACCACGTCGGGTGGATAGCGTCGAACACCGGGGTCTTTGAGGGTACGTCTCTTTATTCACTCAAAGTAGTTAATAATCATAACATATAAGTTCACAACGTGGGAGCTGCCCGCGGCCATCAAATAAAAACGGGGAGCGGTGACTTCTCCAGAACCTCAATGAAGTTTACTACCTACCTACGATACCAACATTCACTAGTCACAGCTTCCATCTTCACGGTATAGTAGAAGGGCTCTATACTTTTTCTTTTTTTTGGCTCGGGAGCACTTCGAGGGACGACGGTGACCCTTAACACGAATCTCGGCCAAGACTTCGCAGCCCTTCTTAATTGCCGGTGTCTGAAGATGAGAAAGAACAGTGGGAGTTTTCCACAACAGCACTCAACCGACCTAGCATGGATGTATCAATGAAAGGCACGAAAAGCCACTCTGAAATTAACTGTCCAGTTCACAGCATCACGGCCATCTGGTGTCTATTCACGGTGTGGGATCGCGGAAGAGTGAGACAACAACTGCTAGATAGAATGCTTTGTTTTAACGAGCATGTTTCCGATAACTTCGAGAAAATAAATTCAATTGGCGAAGAAATTTCCGTTTCAAAAGGGATATCGCAGAAACCGAGGTTGCCGTGTGTGCAATCGACATGGATCACTCGACAAGGAAGCGTAGAAGCCGGTCATATATATGGACAAGTGTGACGGTGCTCCTAGAGTTTTGCGCTGCAAACCTCTATAGAGATTAAAAAAAAAGGGGGGGGGGGGGATTGAGCGGGCCGTGTGAGACACAACGTACGCGTTGTAGCTCACACTGAGTCACGGTCATCGGCAGGGGAGTGCAAAGGGGCAGCTGCCTCTTTCATCGTCCTTTCTGTTTCCCTTGAGCACAGTACCAGAATCTGCATGATGCCCACTGAATTTGTTGTTTTCTTACTTTTAGACGTGCCGTCGTAATGTAGCCGTCTTACCGGTGTTGACTGCAGCCCAACTTGGCGAAATCGTATACGTCACGTGCGTTGTACAGTCCGTGAAACGCCGAACATGTACACCACTTTTCTTTTTCTTGGGACGCGGTCCGTGGCGGCCCCTCCCTCGCAAGGGAGTTTTCGGAGTCGCCCCTGAATAACGTCCATTGTCTCAACAAGAGCTGAGAGAACTTTCGCGGGGCAGGAAACAGATCATATTGCCAGACGCGCTTCTTTTTCTATTTTTATAACCGGTCCGTTACACGTGTAACCACTGCCTTGCGCAGCTTGTGCCGGAATCTCTCTGAACGTTCCAAATTATTTCGGAATCTTCCGATAAGATTGCGCGCACAACGCGTACAATAGAGTTTATTAATTCTCGAACTAATGCGGCCCCCAACGATAAGGCTAGAATCTTCGATGCCACGCGTATAAATGCCGACCCGCCTTACCGCTGATCAGATCACCGACGTCTGTGCATGTCGCGTTCACTGCACAGTGAGTGTTGCTTCTCTTGCTGGACGCAAGTTCGTCCAATGAAGCGCCTCATCTTCACAGGCTGCGTTTTGCTTTCTTCACCGCCACAGCAACCACGTGACAACATCTTTATCATCTTAAGATTATGTAAAATCCTTTTCTACTTGTTTGCCACTTGTTTTTTAGGTCCAGTAAAAATGCTGACTCGCAAGCAGTAGTGACAATCGGTGAACGAGGGCGTCGTGCCTGATTGGTTGCGCTGTCTTCTGTGTACTGTGGTTATAGATCCAGCCAACACGGTATTCGTTGAAAGTTAACTCGAGGTCTAAAAATTGCACGTTGCGAGTTCGTATGCATGAAAGTTAGTTTTGTGGTGTCTTTTTTTAAAATAAAGTATCTGCAAATCAGCTTCTTTCCTGCATTCCTTTTTTTTTTGTAGTTGTATCCGCTTTGTTTGTGCTGAACCTTTCCTATTTTGTGAAATTATCAATATTATCGGACTTACCCGTGAACGCAGTGAGCCGCCGTGATAACGAGGTCGTTGCGTAAGAGTGCTCCTCCGCAGAAGTGAGCTGCTGGCCAGAAGCCTTTCAACTGGATGCTCGCCTGCATTGTGTCGTCACACTTGTGTCAATCAGCTCATGAAAAGGCGCATAGCTATTTAGCGAAAAAAGAAAAAAAAAAGCACAGGCAAGGCGACGGGACAAGGCACTACTCTCAAGAGAAATCTGTTACTGGGCGTCACATCACTATATATTCACAGATAAATCTGCAGACAACCTTTCTGGCAGCAATGAACACTTACTGAACAGAATCTACAGAAAACTGCCTACAATTTTTCTGACAACGAATAGTGCGGCAACTCGCAACTGGGTTCCCGTCATTAAAGGGGTCAACAACCGGGTGAGAAGAGTGAAGGCGAAAAGAGCACGTAACACGATGATACAAGCAACAGTAGCTGATGCGCCAGTTAAACTTACCACTGATTACAAGTGCCCGAGCGACGCATGCTCCTTGGACCAACGGATCTCTGCTTGAGCTGCGCCCAACCTTCGCAAGCTTTCGCTCGCACGTAGAACATACGACGCGCGCGGCATTACTAGAGAGTTTTATTGCTGCGTTCCCGCGGGCTTGGGGGCGCGCGGCGTTGCGTATACTCAAGAGTTCCCCAAGTGGAATGCCTTAAGGCCTGAACACACGTACGCGTTGCAGCGCGGGACTTTTTGACGCGGCGTCGCACCCTCTCCGTATGGGGAGAGAGGGCGCGCCGCTACTCGAAGCTGCGCGCCCTCCCTCCCCATAGGGAGAGGGCGCGACGCCGGGTCAAAAAGTCACGCGCGGACGCGCTGCAACGCGTACGTGTGTTCGGGCCTTTATAGTGGCGCGTACCCAACCGCAAGCCGCACGAAGGTCACACACGCTCGCAGCGCCTATAGCGTCGGGTCGCGTATAGATTGATTTGTGTTCTTTTACAATTTAGAATGTTAAACTAAGCATAGATAACGGCGTGAAATGAATTGCTTCCAATAAAATATTCTTAAATAATATGGCAAACTTATAAACCCGAGACAAAAAAGTTTTTTTGCACGTGTCGGAGTTGCGACTGCAGCCGGTGCCGTAGCCGGACAACGACACACACGTGGAGAACTTGTGGCGGGTGATCGGCGCCGTCTTTTCCCGTGTACCGTTCATTTTCATGATTGTGCGGGTTCATTAGCGTCCTACAGTCTGTCCGGTATTCCGCTATCGCAAAAGCGTAGCATGTGCCATAGCTGCCGCCATAGAGTTTCTTACAATAATACCTAGAGGGGAATCTGTCGCTAGTGTCTACGCGGGCTCCTTGAGCGGCGCTTCAACCACCGTGGGAATGATATGGGAATGATGGAAAGTACAGGCTTCGGATTTGCTTCGGATGGATTAGGTTCTTGAGATTCGCGACGCTTGTTTGCCGAGTGTAAAACGAAACGATATGAAGTTATTTCCTATTAAAACTTGCTTCATTCTTTTGTGTGCAAAACTTATTACAAAAAGTTTGCGTGAACGTGAGATGGATGTGAAACCTGGACGAATTCAACCACCAGGGTATGCATTGCTCTGCGATTGTGTTCCAGATTTGGCATCACCAAATAATGTTTTTACACTTGAAAACAAACACGCTCCTTTTTCCCTCGAAAGTACGCATTATCTATTTATGGAAATAACAGTATTGTATTGAGTGAGAAACACTTAACGTGTCGTATGCTGCGATGCCAGGTGCGTCTGTCCAAGTGGTCTGTCTCCAACGCATCTCTCGTTTTGTTGTGAAGTCAAGTCAGAGGAGCGTGAAGGTGCGTCTACTTAGCTTCGCCGTCGTTTTGCAGCCGATTTGAACGAGTTTTGGCAAGACGCGCTTATCAAAAGACGTGAAATCTATGCAAGTTCCTGCACTGGCATGGGACGCTACATCTGTGCGTAGCGGTGAGTGCACGACGCTTTACTAAAACTGCCATATACAACCTGTAAAGCTGCAACGAAACAGCAAATCAAGAGATCTAGCGGTCTTCAGCCTCTTTGAAGAACAGAGGCACTGCTTGAGTGCTTTGTAACGCATCACACTACCCACCCCTCGCGAAGAACGAAACTGAAACTGTAGAAAAAGATCCGTAGACAGTTCGCTAGCTAACGGAATCCAATCCGAATCCTGTACTTCCCATCATTCCCATGGTGGTTGAACGATCGCAGCGCCAGTTTCCTCTCTAGGGCATTGTATGAAACTCTATGGTTCGGAGCTAACGAACTACAGAGCGCCCGATGGCCACATGATAGATTCGAGGCAGACGTGTCCTGCTAGGGACAGCTGATCTCCGCTAGGAGGCCAGTGGTGGCAGCATTGTTTATGGCCGCGCGCACGCACGGCCCCGGTGACCCGAGAACGCATGTTCTTGGGGCTTCACGCATGCGAGCCAACCATCTCACATCCAGTGGACATTACATAAATATCAACCATGAGATATTTAATCTTCAGAGGATGTCCACAAAAATTAATTTAATATTTATAAAATATTGAGAGGATGTCCATTTTGAACAGAGTGGACATCCATAGATGTCCACAGCAGTTCCACACACAATATGGATATGATATCGGCAATATTAGTACAATATTTAGAGGACGTCCATTTTCACAACAGTGAACATCCATAGGTTGTCCACAGCAGTTCCACAGATAACATTGATATATCAAATATAAAGTTCCAACAGAAGAAAGGAACGTTTACTGTTTAATAGACACAGTTTTCAGCCATTGCAGACTTCCTCTTCCTCTTCTCTTCCCCGCCCGTTCTTCAGCCGCAGGATCCCTACATCCTCCCGGGCTTTTATTAACACGAAAGTGTTTTATGCCGGGGTCCACCAAGTACATCCGTCACGGATATGACGTTATAAAATGGACACCAACGGGTGATAAAGAAAAAAACCAAGAAAAAGATACCCCGCTGGGAATCGAACCCACGACGTTGCGGCCGCGACGGCAAGCGCCCGACGCGCTACCCACTAAGCCATCTCGGGCGATGCTAGGCATGGCGCGAACGCGCCTTATATCTTTCACACATTCTCTTTCGCGGCGGGCGGAGCGGGGCGGTGCCGCCGTCTGTGAGATGTGAAAAGAAGTAGTGCTGCACGATCGACACTTACTAGCGCTTCCTCCGAGATTGCACGCGATATCTGAGGTCATGGTTAAAGCATCTCGATACCAGAGAGGTAGAGTGGCCGCGCTGGCGTCGCCGAGGCACCCTTGACGCAGTTACGTTCTTTGCCTTTGGCTTCGTGTTAGCGTGCGTCGGCTCATCGGAGTAGTGCATCTATAGTGTACTAGTACACTATAAGTGCATCTTTCACGTGCACCAACGGGATTTCTCCGCCGCCGACTGCTTCAATTGCGGGAGCACCGACTAACAAAACTGCTGCAAGGACGCGATTTCGACGGGCGAATGTCGTGCCTTGGTGGAGCGAAAGCAGCGCCTGCGAGACAGAGGCCAGCGGGACGCACGCGTTTGCGGCTCAGGCTACGAACCTCTACCTCCCGTGTTGCTGAAGCGCAGTGCGTGTTATGTATGCATGAGCACAGGCGTCGGCTACCCATTACTAGAAAGCGCACACCGTGCCGTTTCTCTCCTTAATTGACGACGCTTTGAAGAAGTGCATACCGGGTACCAGTGTTGATTATGAGCTTGTTGTTATCATCCTTACGCGGGATTCACGATTCGCTGTGTCCAAATATATGTTCACACCGTCAGCTACAACAACAGTTTAATCATGATCATGGGCGTTAGTCGTCGCGATAGAGAGATGCTGTCAACATGGGTGTATCCACGCCAAACGGTGCTATAGCTGCCAAACACGAATAGACGTTGTACAAGCTCTCATACATCACTACACAATAAGCACTACTTCTGTGAAGACACGTTTCACTTTCGTGTTATACCGATTCCTATGACGGAGGGATCAGCCATGTTTTTTTTCTCATCCCTCCGTGGATGGTATAGCAGTGTATTCCCAACCGACGCCTCTTCAACTTTGCTTCGTGGTCCTTCATAATATATAGTCTTGAGAATTTCTTGTTGCCTCGCTGTTTTTACGACCAGGTAAGGACCTACAAATGGACACTTTGAGTCCAGACCCTTCCGAACCAGTACCATGTCTCCAGGTTCAATTTTGGGCATGGCTGACTGGTGACGTTTGTCAAAGTTCGCCTTCATCGTTTTCCTATATTTCTCTTTCTGTTGCACATCCAAAGGCTTTTCCTTCAGCGTGATTCTCTCAAATATACAAAGTTATTTGTCCGCAGGAAGCCAAGGTGGTTTCTTGAAAACGGCGAAATAGGGGCTACATCCTAAGGCAGCAGTGTGCGACCGGTTATGATGGTTGACAGCAGCTTCCAACGCGCACTTCCACCCGCCTTTGAAGTTGGGGTACAGGGCTATGAACATCTTCACATCTCGAATAATTCTCTCAGCTAGAGAGTTCGCTTCCGGGTGATATGGTGCAGGAAAACGCAGCTCGATACCTCTTGTGGTTGCCCAATGCTGAAATTTCTCGCTTCGGAACGCCGGTCCGTTGTCTGCAACAATAACCTTGACGTTGCAGAACATGTCCCTCTCTAGAAAAGAGATGACGCAGTTCGCAACCTCCCTTCCAGCTTTGGCAGCCACAAACCGCGTGCATTCGTCCACTGCGACTAAAAAAGCTTGGGTCTTCTTGACACCCTCACCCTTCTTTTTCAGTTCTGCAAAATCAAGGTGCAGTATTTCAAATGGTGTGTCAGAATACTGTGGAGTTACCATTTTGTTTCCACGTGGCTTAAACTTTGCTTTGCAAATTTGACAGTTGTGGCATGTCTTTACATATATAGCCACGTCGTCCTTCATGCCCTTCCAAGTAAATCTTTGGGTTAATTTTCTGTACGTTCTTTTGAACCCATCGTGACCTCCAGACTCAGGGCTGTCATGGTATAGTCGCAGTATCGTAGGTACTGCCGTTTCGGGCACAAGTACCTTGCCATCTTCTATCTTGAGGTCTTCAGAGCCTTCCCACAACTTGACTAGGTTAACTTCTTCAAGATTATTGTCCCTGGGTACATGGAGTCTTGATAGAGCGTCTGCGTCCTGGTGCTTTTGTCCTGGGCGATGGGCCACTTCAAACGTGTACTGCTGAATCTCACTGACCCATCTGGCAAGCCGGCCTTTTGGTTGTGTCAGTTGCAATATATAAGTCAATGCTTGGTTATCTGTGTATAGTATAAAGTTTCTTCCCTCAAGATAGCTCCTAAAATATTTGAGTGCCATAACAACTGCCAAGGCTTCTTTTTCTGTGGTAGAATAATTTACTTGAGCCTTCGTAAAGGTATAGGAGAAATATCCAATCACTTGTAGCATTTGTGCGACGGGCTTATTGGTGTCTCTTTGATAAAGAACGGCTCCAGTACCATAATGAGAGGCATCTGTGCACAACTCAAACGGCAAGTTGAAATCCGGCAACGTAAGTACAGGATCTGCCGAAATAATTTCGACGAGTTCGTTGTAGCAACGTTCGCAATCTTCCGACCACACGAATGGGGTATCCTTTTGTGTAAGGGCTGTCAAACACTTAGTCTTTGTGGCATAATCCTTTATAAACCCCCGGAAGTGTCCAGCAAGGCCCAAGAAGACGCGAAGAGAGTGCAAATCGAATGGCTTGACTAGTGTTTTTATCCGCTGAATGCTCTCTTCCTTGGTGCTTTTAGTCTTTCCGTCAAAGGACCTGCCTAAGAACACAACCGTCCGACAAAAAAATTCGCTCTTCTTAACATTTATTTTAAGTTGTGCTTTACTTAGTGCTCCTAGAACCATTGACATGTGGGCAATGTGGTCTTCTCTTGATCTTGAATAGACCAGTATATCGTCAACATACACGTTGCAGAATTTTCCAAGAAAATCTTTGAGCACCATGTTCATCATTTTCTGGAACCATGCGCCAGAATTTTTCCACCCAAATGGAAGCCGGTTATACTCGTAGACGTCGAAAGGCGTGACAAAAGCGGTGAATATCTTAGTTTCTTCTTTCAGTGGTACTTGCCAGTAACCCTTACATAAATCAATCCTGGAGAACCACTTGCATCCTCCCGTCTCGTCAATTATTTCGTCGATTCGGGGCATGGGGAACGGGAACAAGTCAGTTTGCTTGTTAACAAGTCTATAGTCCGTGCACAACCGATAAGACTCGTCTTCTTTTGGCACAATGGTAATCGGTGAAGCAAATGTAGAGGTTGATGGTCTGATAATGCCGGAATCTAACATTCCTTGGAGCTCTTGCTTAAGCCATGCTTTCTTTTCGTGGCTTAATCCATACGGTTTCTTTCTCACGACACTTTTATCTCGAAGCTCGAAAGGTACTTCAATTACTGTAGTTGCTGGTGGATAGTTCCCAACACACAAAAGCTCAGGAAATTTTGACACAACTTCTTCCGAGCACGTGACTTTCCTGTCTTGAGATGTATGTACGAGGTTAGAATGCTCGGTGGTGATGGTGTCATTCCAAAGAATATTCATTTTAAATAGCTTCATGTCAGGCCTTGACAAAAGTAAATCAAACTCAACTCCTGTAATGACAAGGCTTTTCACCATATGCTCTTGACCTCTGAAATGCACTTTTACGTCCGTCCATTTCGCTAGCTCTCGGCATGTTCCGTCGTAACTTTGGACTCTAACAACTCTTCCTGTGAAAATGAGATTTTTGTCCACTCGCTGCTCGTTGATCAAGCTAACTGATGCTCCAGTGTCCACGATCGCTGACACCTTGCAATTATTTACAGTCATGGGTACGGACAAAATGTTTGATTTCATAAGAAACACCATCTCCTGCAGAATCGGGATTTCCTTGCTAGTAAATTTCCATGTCATGCTGTTGGCTAGTTCACATTCGCCTGGTATGCAAGATGCCACGCTAGTAGTGTAGTTGCCGTATTCGTCATGTGGCCTCGATTTATGTGTCGCCTCATGTATTGGAGTCACATCGGACCAGGTCTCACATGAGACGTATTTTAAGCAGTGAAGAAGCTCATCTGAAGTTGACGGTGACATATTCTGTACTTGTCTCCGGCACCCTTTTGTCATTGTTTGTATAACTAGTGGCACGATGCATGAGTCGGGGAGCGTGTGATCCGCTAGTTGCAGTAAGCGCCTCTTCTCAAAATAGTAGTCCAGCAAATTGCTATCTCCCTGCTTGTAACAGATAGCTTGATCCCATAAATGAACTGGGTTCATTTGGAAGGCTTGCAAAAAACTATCTTTCCACGTTTCCCACGAATCTTCAAGGTGGTGCAGGACACGTAGGTCATACCACTTCTTAGCGTTCCCAGACAGGTATGATCGCATGTTTGTTATACGATCTGAGTCATTTACCCAGCTATTCTGTTTGCAGGCAGACTGATAAAGTTCCAGCCACACATCCGCGCCAGCAGTACTACCATCGAACACATCTGGTTTCACTATACCTTGACGTAGTGCCTTAGCTGTTATTGTCTTCAAAATTGCTTGCTGTTGCTCCATATAGTGGCGCTGTATATCAGTTAGCTGGTCTAATGCTTTTACTATGGCTCTCATCGACGGCGATTGCCTCGCATCTGCATCTCTTTCCGTGTTGCTCGCAATGCTTAGTCCCTTCCATAATTCAAACTCTTCCGCTTTCACGTCGCTTGTTACAGTACCTCTTTCGGTGACGTCGCTCATCGGTGCGTATGCTGTGCTGGTGATGGTATCCGTCATTTCAGTTGTGGTCAGATGCTGCGATGCCTCAACAAAATCCTCACCGTCCAGCGCATAGCCCGTGATGATGTGGCGACCGTCCCGTCTGGCGAGGTAGAAATATCCACATCAGGTTGCTGTCGACGACTGCGCCAAATATAAAGTTCCAACAGAAGAAAGGAACGTTTACTGTTTAATAGACACAGTTTTCAGCCATTGCAGACTTCCTCTTCTCTTCCCCGTCCGTTCTTCAGCCGCAGGATCCCTACATCAAATGGCATTTATTTTTAGGTGCATGGACCCATGCAATTGCACCATATGCTACAAAAGACTGTTACTCGATATGATTGCTTTCCGAGACAAAAATTTCCAGCAAGTGAAACCACTTGAAGTGGTCCCACTTGCCCCGTTCCCCCCCCCCCCCCCACCTCCGTGGAATAATTTCCAGTTAGAATATTGTTTCCAACTGGAAATCCCTCGACGAATGTTTATACCGAGTACAATTCAGAGTGGCCAGATCTCGCACAGATATTAGCTGGCTGCTATTGCATGTCACGTGATTCCTACTTTATCAATCACAGGACCTGCTGGTCCAGTGAACAGCAAAAGTAGTATGATGGTGAAACTTAACGGCATTTATTGAACGCTTCCAGCAACATATCTTGGGATGTACAATGTGTTTGCACATGCTCCTGTACGCCACCTGAAAGAAATATTTATGCGTAGTAGGTTAAAAGTAAAACAATAAACACATCAAACACATAGCAAATGCCATAATGGCCCTTACCCCGTTTTGCAAAGGACATGCACAGTTTAAGGTGTGCCTTCAGCCCACTTGGTTGGCTAGATGAACCATGAAACGGTTATCAATGTACATTTTAGGCTGCTTTTAATAGACTTAAAATAAGTTAACTTGAACGTATTTACTGTTGTTTGCTGCATGGGCAGATGTGCACCATTAGACATGACCGTATTGCACAGCATTGGGGGGGGGGTGCTTACACAAACCATGCAGCACTTAATTTATCTATGCAAGACAGAGAAAAATAACACTTGCTCATGTAGATGACTGGCCATTACATCGGTATCATAAAGGTTGACAATGTAAGCAATGAAACAAAAAATATAAACATGGGTAGAAGATAGCAATATTTTGGAGCAACTTCAGAGCGTATTCCAAATTGGCAGGCGTTTAGAGGATAACCTATTTGTTCTTACACAGTGTAGAGAAATATCTATTAGAGTATGAAACAGATTTTTAAACGTGGCTTTTCTAGACATCTCTGGGGTGCATCAAAACGTTAATTAGGAAATCTTAAGGACTATATTGAAAGAAGCTGGCATACGTAATGACTGTATAAGCTTGTGAGGAAGATACACCGAGAACTCATAGTCTGCATGGAATGAGAAAGAATAAGTAGCAAAGAGAACATTGATATAAGCAAAAGGCTGAGGCAGGAATGTCCGTTGTCTCAGCTGTTATTTATGTTATACATGGTGAGAATGGAAAAAAGTGAGAATGAAACAACACTGGTTTTTATATGCCACAATAACAGGGAAGTGTGACTCAAGAGCAGCAGCTTCCAGGTTTATTTTATAAGGATATTGTCTTATTCGCGGATAACTGCGATGATATACAGCTCATTGTAACTTGTAAAACAGCACATGAAATTAAGACAGATGCGGAAGGGAAGGTGAAGGTGTAGAACTAGGATTTAGTGTAACAAAATGCAGATTGATAATAATGGACGATCCCAATAATCAGGTCGCATCAACACAGGTCCAGGAAATACCGACGGTAAGAGAATACAAGTACCTCGGTGTATTACTGAGGGTGATAGAGAAAGCTACACGAAAATCCACCACCATAAATGGAAAGAGGAATGCTGCATTAATGAAGCACAGAGCGTAGTGGGGATACAATAGCTACGAGGTACTTTGAGGTTTGTGGAAAGGTGTAATGGTTCAGGGACTTACATTTGGGAACTCAGTGGTGTGTATGAAGTCAGAGGTGCAATCAGGACTTGATATGCATCAAAGGACTGTGGGACACCTCGAGTTGGGCACTCACGGTAAGACGACAAATGAGGCTGTAAAGGGCAATATGGGATGGGCAAGGATTGAAGTGATGGAAGCGCAGGGTGAAATGAGGTTCAAAGAGAGGCTAAGGAAAATGGGCAAAGAAAGTGCCCCAGGTATTTGTATGCGATGAGTGTTGACTCACAGTGGAGAAAAAACAAGGAGACTCGCCAGCCGGCAGTGTAAGCGATATGACAACAGAAGACGTAAGGTGAAAAGTCATAGAGGCTGAAAAAAATTTATTTGATAGTAGCGATGGAAAACAAGAAATATTTTGAGTACCTAGCGAAAGGGCAAGACGAAATTAGGAGGGAAGCATTTTATGATAATTTAAGGGGAAGTGCTTTACTATTTGAAGTGAGGTCGGGTTGCCTTAGAACGCGTAGTTACAAAGCGCGATTCAGTAAAGAAGAAAAATGTACATGCTGTAGAGAAGCTATAGGAAACAACGCAGAATGTTTTAATTGAATGTAAATATATTCACCTGAGTTTATGTTTGGGCACTCACCTACATGAAGTCTTGGGTTTCAGAAACAACCATAGAAAGGTAAGCAGATCTACGATAGAAGTAAGTAATATACGTTTAGAGGATTGCTGAAGCAAAAGTAGGGAGGAAGGACAAAAATAAATAGTGGCAAAACTAAGGTCACTTTGCCATAGGGTACAGAAAGTTGTGCTGCGAATTCATGGGCTTTTATTTAATTGAACTAGACAAGGCATTAGGCCAAATTAAAAATAACAAAGAAGTTCCTTGTTTAGCTTGGGCGCACAGGTCGCCACCCCGTTATAATGGGACGCTCATAGAATCCATCCATCCAACCATTCATTCATCCATGTACTTGGAATGTTGAACAGAAACGCATGACGGCTGGTGCTTTTTTGAGTCATCAGTGAATGCTGGGCTTTCGCCCGATAGTCAAACGTTGTCACAGTGCGGAAGCAGGGCTTTTCCTTTCATATATAACTTAACTAGTAGTATATCAGTGTCCTCAGCGCTCAACGGTCGTGTAAGAAAGCGCCAGGCGCCATGCCGGCTGACTACCGCATTCCAATCGCTGAGCGCTGTACTTCGCGCATACATAGACATCGCATACAGGACTATACAATACGGTACCATGCTTAATAAGCCCACGAACATTCGGGATAAACGTTCACTTATACTTGAAATGTATTAATGCAACACTTACCTCCTTATGGAAGAATTATAGCTGAGGAAATCGGTGTAGTTCGACCAACGCTGATGAATCCAAGATACCGCCAGTACAGCCGCAAAAACCGCTCAAACGTGCTGGTCATTACGTGTAACACTTTCCACAGATAAATCTGACCAAGAATCACAAATATTTCATGGTAATCTTAGACAGGTCACTCTACAAAACTCGCTGCAATAACGGATACACACAAGAAGAAAGCCCCACGACGAGTCGCCATGTGTTGTACGAAACTGTGGTGCCTTAATAAGTTCTACAATATATTAGAGCGCTGTTAGTAACACTTTTAGCTCGAAATAAAAAGCACAACATTATTTATTTAGTAATAATATTATGAAATAGGTTTTTATTTAGCATTAGCGCATGAAAAGATAAAAACAAAGATACGGGACTAGGGCTACCCCTACTCATCTGCAAACAGACGGGGCAGACATGGCAGCATTGTGGAAAAAGCAGTCGGAGCTAGCAGAGTTCACTGCTGTTAGATCGTGGCAGATAATGGCGAATGTTTAAAAAAGGCTTCTTTTCGCAGGCAAGTGACTATGTTTTAAACACGAGTTATTCGCACAACGGTTCAGTATGAGCAAGCACCTCGTTGGAAGTCTGCAACAGTAATATTCGTAACGCCGTGTCGGTCTGGCGCACGTCTACTCCAACGGTAGAATAAAAGTACTGTACATACGTTATTTTACCAGTGAGACCAGTTGCCGTCCAAGTGGTGCTGTTTTAATGGGCGCTTGAAAGAAAGTGGTACCACTTCAGTGGCCACTTAAAAGCAAGTGGTACCACTTTGAAAACCACTTGGCAGTAAGTGGGACCACTTTGGACCACTTGAAATCCCACTTCAAATTTTCGCCTGGGTTTATAGTCAAAGCTATTGTACGTAATATAGCAAAAGCCTTGGGGGACGTGCATCTCAGTCTTCATGGTGGCGTTGTGCACTGGTAGCCCGCAAATATAAAAATTCATGCATATATACACATGTGTATTAACACCATTGATGACACAGGTAACATAAATACGGCTAAAATAGATGCTCAACGAGTAGTGTATGAAGGAAAGCATGTTCGCTGGGTTAATCTGGAATTTGAAAAATTGCCTTAACAGCATCACAGAGGCCATAACAGCAGTTCCAATAATGAGTGTCACCACCATGGTGTACCCCATCTAAACATTAGAACAAAGCAAGTGAACTTTTTATATACGCTAAATATCTCGGGCTTCCTGATGCTGAGCTCTCTTGTGCATGTTAGTGAAACAATGTTCACGAATATTTTATGAATATCCACTTTTTGATATTTAAATAGAGATGTTCACCCAATATCCATTGAATATCCACAAATAACATAGGATATTCAGAACATTTGTGGACATCCTCTAAATATTGATGGTTGGCTGGGGCTGCCCCAACGTCTTGGGTACGCAAGCCGCTTCGGTACCCAGCACTAAAACTCTCTACTATCGACTTGGGCTTTATACGGAACATGACGGCAATAATGCGCCTTGAGTCTCCATATAATTGCTATCGCAATACAGAGAACACGGGGTGATACTGGCTTTGTTTGAATTGAGATATAAGCGAAGAGCAAATTTAATTTTTAAGAAATACTTGGCAGCGGTCATACATACATACAAAGAACTCTAATGAAAGGTCAGCGTAGTTTCAAGGGAAATCTTTTCGGAGGCAGCCTCTGAGGCCACCCGTGCGTGGCTCACATTTATCAGTTTCTTTCAACGTACGAGTGAGAGTGTCAGAGCGCTCTTGAAGTGTGATGATAATTACGTACTCGGAGGCTGCGAACAGAGGGCGCATACAGGAGTTGATACATTCGCGTACGAATTTGTACATAAATGGCGCTTCACAAAGCTACGGAACGATGACCTGGCCAAGCAGGGCCTAAAGAATGCTGCAGTTATAAGCCACGGCCCCCGGAATGAAGCACTTGTGCCCACCTGCCAGGGCCAGCTGTGCGGCACCGCCTCCTGTCCTGCGACGATGCGGTCGGACACCTCGGCGTCTGGCTCACGCTGGGGCTGCCGCACTCCGTGCTCTTCACCAGCTGCGGCGACCACTGGTTGACGCCTGCGAGACACGGCCACACTTGCCTTTCCAAACGCTGTTCGCGCGCTTCACGAGAATCCTTATAACTGCTGTATTAAACAAATAAATTAAGTCGCACTAGTGGTGCCAGGACTTGTTTCTTTCTCTCTCGTTTCGTCTTTCTGTCTATATAGTTATACTTCTTTGTCGTCCCTTTCTTTCTATGCTATGCTCTGCTCTCTCCCCTCACACCTGTCCTCTTCACTTCCCTTTCCCGCCCTCATGCTATATTATGCTATTCAAGGCCTATGCTATGCTCTGCTAGCATGCCTGGATAGCCGAGTGGTTACAATGCTCGCCTTCGGATCGTGGGTACACGGGTTCGAATCCAGCCTCGCCAAGAATCTCTCTCTTTCTCTCTCTGTACTCGTTCCCTCACCCATCAGAGTTATTGCAGGCCACGCCGGACAAATTTGTGTTCTGGAAGCGAAGTCGAAGAGGAGGAAGAGAGCGCGTGCCAGTTCCTGATGATGACAATTTCTGTTCGTGGATTACAGCCAAAGGCTGGCATAAACAGCTCTGTCGTTAAAACGCGGCAAGCCTGCATAGCAGTGTAGTGCAAGTGCGGCCGCGGCGTTGTCCCGCACGTAGCAGCCCCCATGCGGCAAGCAGCGGCACATCGCGGGGAGTTACGTGACATGAGTTGATATCGAGAGGCGCGCACCCACCGGCAGAGGGCTACGCGTGAGAGGAGAACCAACCGACACTGGGCATGTCCGTTGCTATGACGAGGCACGTGCGAGGAAGCTAAGCTTCAAGGTCAAACGCATGCACAAAGACGTTTTCTGGGTTTGTTCCGGGAAGAGTTTGGCTACTTTGCATCAATTTGGCTACTATTTATAAGATCGATGGAAGCATAAAAAAAGCCTTGCCTACTTTGCACACTCTTGATTTTTTTTCAGAATGTAGATATTTCGTAACGTCGCTGTCACTGGCGTTGGAGTATGTGGTGTCAAAACATGGCAGCCATTGCGTGTTCCTAGCTTCCAACATTGATGTTAAAACTTGAGCGTACACAGGGTGGAAGACACATTATGGAATACCAACATTATATTATCAAATCATATATTATCAAATGTGTTCGTAATATGGAATATTACGGACACATTATGAACGTACACATTATGGATCACCAATTAGCCCGCTCCCCCGCCTTGCTCCAACATTCAATTTGACGCTTTCAGTTCACCAATAAAGACACGTGGCTGACACTAAGGACACACTGTCGCCCGCTGCCTCAATTTGTGCTCAACACCTGCTGTTGAACACAACTTGCAGCGAAGAAAGACAATCTGGCACGCTCCGCACAGCAGGCGCTCTGCACTCAACATGAGACATCCTACGAACTGGTTCTGTCCAATCTCAGAATTAAGAGAACGGAAATTTGGGCAAGTTGGTTGCATTCATTCAGGATTAAGTGCGTACTGCGAATAAAAAGTATTAACTGCGCGCACTTGGTCATCCCACAAGAAAAGATTGAGCAGAGGTCAAGACTTGTGCTCGGCCATTGGAATCTTGAGTAAGCCATTTCTGCCGTCGCCTAAAGGCTGCTCAGCTGGAACTTTAAGAAGTGACGCACATTGAGTGAACAGTGTCATTTCCGCAACAGCGCAAGACACTCGACCACTCTGCACGATATGATAGGCAAAATGAACAGCTTATGCTGAAACCTGGCAGCTCTGATTGTGTTCAGATACGGTACCATTCGCTGAAAGCCTGTTACATTTAGCCGTTTTAATGAAAACGTCTCTCATGATTTTTTGGTTACATTTTGTCCGGACAATCCTGAAGCTCTAAAAGACACCAGTTCTCCTGCCTCCATAATGAATGGAGAGCTCAACAACTGTCGTCCTAATAGTTGTGCTTTTCACCTGTTGGCTCTGCCGTCGTGAAGCTGAACTCGAGGGCCACGTATGTCAATAGCGCCGTGCTCGTTTTGTGGTTTCAGCGCGGAAAATGCGATAATTTGATAATGCATGATTTGTTCAGCCAGTTTGTGCAAAGGTATGCCTCGCTGCGCAGCTTCCTTTAATGATCGCCCCGCGATGGCGTCTCTTGGCGAGCTCACTGATGGCAAAGAATAAAGCTCACTTACTGCAGCGCCCCTCGTCGGAGCCGTCGGCGCAGTCGAACTGTCCGTCACATACACGTGTCCTCGGAATGCATGCCAAGTTGTCGCACTCGAACAGGCTGGGGCTTCCGCACACACCTAAGGAGAGAAGTAGTCTTCATTTCTTGTGTGGAAGGCAAGGCGGTTATCCTGCACGTACATGGTCACGAACTGAAAATGCAGTTCCACGCCGTGAGAGCTGCCGAAGAGCGAAGCTGCTGCTGCTCACTCGGACCTTCGCAGCTCGCCCTGTATTTCTTCTTGGTTGTTGCTTTTGTTTGTGCTAAGTTAAGCATTCATGATTACTAGTCGATCGTTTTCACGGCGTGCAACTGGCAGCACTTTATTTGTCAGTCCCCCGCAAGACGAAGATTTGTCTGAACACATTACCTACTCTCGCCCCTCTCGGCGCAGCCCTTCCGCCGAGTGCCACTCTCGACCCTCAGGTCCCGTATTCACGCAAAGGCTAGCGGAATACGGGAAAACTTGTGTCGGAGCAAACGAGCTTTAGCGTACGTACGCCCAACATCACCCGCGCGCATCGAGGCACCCAAAATACGCCAGCAGCGCCCTCGTAGCCGTTAGTGGCCGCATAAACGTATGCAGAAAATGATCAGCTCGCCATCATTGCCTCGAAGTGGAACGTTGCAGATAGTTTGGCTAAGTTAATCTTTAGCTTTCTTTGTTCGGCTTGCCTTATCTTTTGAAGCAAGCGATAAACATAAACTAGTAAACGCGCAATCTATGTCCTCCGAGATTCCGGAAGCGCTCATCGCTATTTGTTACAGTATCGATTACTTGAGTATGGCCAGAGTCCTTCAATACTTGGACTCTGGTATGGCTCTCGGAAACGGTGCCGAATCGAGACGAATATCTTGTTGTCCAAGACATGAACGTACGTGAAGCAAAAGTGCAAAAATGTTCCAAAAGCCGGGGGAGTTCATGATTCTAAAGTATTTGCACACTGTATACTGGGGATGCCACCTGCACAGGTGGCGAAACGTCTATGTAATTTTGTATATTTTCGTTGCGTTAAGTCGGAGTAAATATTTTAAAATTCTGAAGCAAAAAATACAAGCATCAATTCGGGGCTAACGACGACCACTACATAGAATTGAGGTGGACAGCAACCGGTTTCGGTGATGCGGCCCCGTTTATCGGGCTTTTTCAGGCGTATCGTGCGTTTCCGATAAGGCGCGCGCATGCGCAGTTCACACACAGAATCGCGCTATACGCAAAATGCTTTGCGGGACACTGGACAAGCTAAATAACTCTAACAGTATCGAAAAAACGGCAGGAAGTGGAAGATGGAAGCTTGCGATGAAAAAATCTGTAAACAAGGGGTGGGTGCTCGAGCCGACGTTTCGACAAGTGGACTTGTCTTCTTCAAGGCTAGAACTTGAAGAAGACAAGTCCACTTGTCGAAACGTCGGCTCGAGCACCCACCCCCTGTTTACAGATTTTTTTCATCTAACAGTATCGAAATGACACGCTCTATATAACCTTATGCATCCCTTGTACAGTCCCTTACTGCGCTCATGCATTAGCGCCAGCTATAACGAGCTTAAGGGACGTCGAGGTGATGCGTAGCTCGAACAGGACTCGAGCCTGCACAAGATTATATAAGTGGACTCATGAGGTCGTCAAAAACCGCCTCAGTTGGCCTAATTTTGCACCACTAATATTTGCACCTCTGATGTACCACAGGCGTCCACTGTTAAAGGGAACATCGGAGCGTGTGGCGGCCGCTCGGCGCCACCGGCGGCCGCCGCTGCAACGAGATTCGCGCAGACGCAGTGAGCACCGTGCCCGGTGCTCTTTCGTCACGTCAACGGTTCGCTTCGCGGCGATTCGTAGCGCGGAAGCAGACGGCAGCAGACGACGAAAGAGCACGACTCACAGCGCGCACTGCGCCTGCGCGAAACTCGTTGCAGCCGCTGGCCGGCGGTGGCGCCGAGCGGCCGCCACACGCTCCGATGACGCCTGTACGTTCCATCAGCCACGGTATACCACACTGTAAATATCGAACATGCTCTTGCGTAAGACACGAAGATAGAATTGACGGCACATCAGCTGCTTCTAGAACACAACGCCCACTCACGCACATTCGGCGTGGACGCCTATCATATCATCCTAGAGAGGCGTGCCTTGTGCAGTATCGACTGCGTACACAGCAAAGTCCACATGCGCGCGAATACGGCGCCCGTGCATTTACGTTAAGTGCGACCTAATAAAAACCCGTTGCCCTTGCACGCTTTAACATGGAATAGGTGATGCGTAAGCTGATGCCCTTGCACGGAACCTCACGGTGACGGCGATGGAAGAAATAGTCCACATAATCGCAATAAAAACCTAAGCCCCGCTTGTGGGCTCAGCAAATTTGCAACTATAATTTGCCGTCCATCCAAGAGAAGACAGGCGTCACCCGAACCACAGTATACGCGCGCCCCACACATGGGAGGTTCGTATTTATGATGCGCAGCACAACTTTACAGCGAAGCTGTTTACTTCTCATTGGTGAGAAACTTTCCTGGCGTAAACACAAAAGGCCAGGTGAACGGGCCCCCTAACCACCAACCGATGCGCGCACTCCTTGCGTTTACACCCCGGACGCTGAAGAAGGACATTCGGAGAGGTGGACAGACGAGCCGACGAACGCGTTCGCTGAAGGCTCGTGCACAACTGCAACGCCACAACTAAATTTCGACATATGGGTGGCTTAGGGGCCCTTTAACTATTGAAAGCAAACGGCATATCTTTCTTTGTAATCAGGCATGCAGCATAGAGCTCAGTATTCGTTTTCAATAAAGAAAACCACAAAGCAAGCATCAAAACTGCACGATGGAAGATAAGGCGCCCATGGACAATGGGAACACCCTGGCACGCATTCCCGTTAAAGATGTGGTTGCAGCTGTTTTGCACTTCGCACAAGGGCTTCGAATGACGTCAAATGGCCCTTCCTTCTACCCGCGTGTGTTTCCCGCTTTCATATATAAAAGAGAGACCCGTCTAGCAATTCATTCACTTCAATCATGACTGCCATGGGTAGACCAGGAAATTAAAGACACCACAAAAACAACAGCGTGATTATAACGCTCGAGAAAGAAAACAAATTCGTCTTGCTGCAAATCGTCGCGGAACCAATCACCGTCTATCTGCCACAGCGATCACAAAGCGATTATCACTACCATTACCTTCAAGTAATAATAAAACATACTCCCCAATCAACATGTGTGGTGTTTGATACAGCTTCACTGGACATTCACGTTCACAGGCACGATGGTGGTGATGATGATGATGAGGATTATTATTATTATTATTATTATTATTATTATTATTATTATTATTATTATTTATTATTATTATTATTATTATTTGCTTGTGCGTTTCAACAAATGTTTCGTTCAGCTGTCTTATACTATACGAACAGAGGGTGGTGCAACAAGGCTAATTGGAAAACAGCACCTCATACTAATCGCTAGTAACCTTCTGCTTTTGCCATAAACGCGACTTGATTGTAAAACGTTATGAAAATGCACGCTTCTCGATTTTCACAAGCACGCTGCGTGCAAGAGAGGGTGGTAGTTTGGGCTAGTTGGTGTTGCATAATTAACGAGGGGGTTAAAGCGCTATCAAGGACGACGCGAATTTTTTGGTGGACCGGAGTGAGTAGTGGAGCTTGCCCCAGTTTCTGTGGCACATACCCCTAGACTAGTTATAGACAGCTCCTTCATTCTTAGTGGGCAGGTGAGTAGTGGAGCTTGTCCAATATGTATGGCAAATACCCGCTAAGCTAATTATAGACAGCTTCTTCATTTTGGTGGACCATATAGTTTCAGTACAGAAGTTTTGCCCAATTTCTTTGGCAAATACCCGCTAAGCTAGTTATACTGCTCCTTCACTTCTTAGTGGACCGGAGGTGAGTAGTGGAGCTTGCCCAGTTTCTGTGGCACATACCCCTAGACTAGTTATAGACAGCTCCTTCATTCTTTAGTGGGCAGGTGAGTAGTGGAGCTTGTCCAATTTCTATGGCAAATACCCGCTAAGCTAGTTTATACTGCTCCTTCACTTCTTAGTGGACCGGATGTGAGTAGTGGTAAGCTTGCCCTAGTTTCTGGGCACATACCCCTAGACTAGTTATAGACAGCTCTTCATTCTTTAGTGGGCAGGTGAGTAGTGGAGCTTGTATAATTTCTTGGCAAATAACCGCTAGCTAGTTATACTGCTCCTTCACTTCTTAGTGGAACCGGAGGTGAGGTAGTGGGCTTGCCAGTTTCTGTGGCACATACCCCTAGACTAGTTATAGACAGCTCCTTCATTCTTTAGTGGGCAGGTGAGTAGTGGAGCTTGTCCAATTTCTATGGCAAATACCCGCTAAGCTAGTTATACTGCTCCTTCACTTCTTAGTGGACCGGAGGTGAGTAGTGGAGCTTGCCCAGTTTCTGTGGCATATAACCCTAGACTATGTTATAGACAGCTCCTTCATTCTTTAGTGGACCAGGTGAGTACAGAAGTGGAGCTTGTCCAATTTCTATGGCAAATACCCGCTAAGCTAGTTTATACTGCTCCTTCACTTCTTAGTGGACCGGAGGTGAGTAGTGGGCTTACCAGTTTCTGTGGCACATACCCCTAGGCTAGTTATAGACAGCTCCTTCATTCTTTAGTGGGCAGGTGAGTAGTGGAGCTTGCCCAATTTCTTATGGCAAATACCTAATTATAGACAGCTAAGCTATTTATACGGCTCCTTCACTTCTTAATGGACCGAGGGTGAGTAGTGGGGCTTGCCCAGTTTCTGTGGCACATACCCGCTAGGCTAGTTATAGACAGCTCCTTCATTTTTAGTGGGCAGGTGAGTAGTGGAGCTTGTCAAATTTCTATGGCAAATACCCGCTAAGCTAGTTACAGAGAGCTTCTTCATTTTTAGTGGACCATAGGTCAGTAGTGAAGTTTACCCAATTTCTATGGCAAATACCCGCTAAGCTAGTTATAGACAACATCTTCATTTTTAATGGTCCGTAGGTCGGTAGTGAAGTTTGCCCAATTTCGTTGGCAAATACCCGCTAAGCTAGTTATAGACAGCTTCCTCATTTTTTGGTGGACATGAGGCGAGTAGTGGGGCTTGCCCAGTTTCTGTGGCACATACCCGCTAGCTAGGCTAGTTGTAGACAGCTTCTTGATTTTTTAGTGGACCGCAGGTGAATAGTGGAGCTTGCCCAGTTTCTATGGCAAATATCCGCTAAGCTACTTATAGACAGCTTCTTCATTCTTTAGTGTATCGGAGGTGAGTAGGGGAGCTTGCCCAATTTCTATGGCAGATGCCCTCTAGGCTAGTTATAGACAGGATCTTCATTCTTTAGTGGATCGGCGGTGAGTAAGGGAGCTCGCTGAATTCCTGTGGCAAATACCTGCTAAGCTATAGCTATAGACAGCTTCTTTAGTGGACCGGAGTTGAGTATAGTGGAGCTTTTTCTGTGGCGCGTACCCGGAAGACAATTTATTGACAGCTTCTTCATTCTTTAGTGGATCGGCGGTGAGCATTGGACCTTTTCTCAATTTCTATGGCATATACCCGCTAACTTACTTATAGACAGCTTCTTCATTCTTTAGTGTATCGGAGGTGAGTAGGGAAGCTTGCCCAATTTCTATGGCAGATACCCTCTAGGCTAGTTATATACAACTTCTTGATTTTTTAGTGGACCGGTGGTGAGTAGTTGGGCTTGCCCAATTCCTGTGGCAAATACCTGCTAAGCTATAGCTATAGACAGCTTCTTTAGTGGACCGGAGGAGAGTATAGTGGAGCTTTTCCAATTTCTGTGGCGCGTACCCGGAAGACAATTTATTGACAGCTTCTTCATTCTTTAGTGGATCGGCGGTGAGCATTGGTTGGACCTTGCTCAATTTCTATGGCATATACCAGCTAGGAACTGCCAGCCGCGTTATGACGACAGTCCCGGGAAAACCTACAGCACAAGAACTGATATTTGGGCAAAGTGGTTTCAGCGCGACAGAGCGCGATGTTTTTTGGTTAGACCACCTTTAATCTTTTGCAGTTATCCTCCGGATGATGTCATCGGCATGGGCGTGTGTTCGTTGTGGCATATAGGTTGTGCTTTAAAATATGTGTTTCTGTGCCAATATAGTAGAGAGCCGGGGTTCATGTCCCTTCTTACCTCTGTCTTCGTTTGTCTCGAGCACAACAGGTTCGCTGTCAAAACAGATATACCATAGAATAACAGAGAGCTGAGCTAGTTGGTAAGTATTCATTCTAAAAAGACAGGGCGTGCAAACACGGACACAAGAAAGAAGTCAGGGCACCACAACGCCGACTACCAACTGAATAGATGCACAACGGCGGAAAAGAAAGAAGGCACCAAAACTTATCTGCGCATGGCCCATGCAATAGGCGAACCTATCAATCCGGCACGCGTGAGGGCCTACACGAAAGATAACTGTTAAGGCATTTGATTTCACCTTTATGCAAGTTAATCGACGGTGGCTCACGCATGCGCTACCACTATTCACGATATGCCATGCCTCAATCATCAGACGCGTTTCTTCATTCCTATCAGACGTACACCCTGGTGGGCGAGTTGGTAACTCATCTTAATGGTGTGGTGCGCGAAAGAACGAAAACACAAAGGAAGGCAAACGAAACACGGCGCAAAACTATCAACTGAAATTATTGAACACCAAACATATATATTATATATATATCTATATATATATATATATATAATATATATATATATATATATAATATATATATATATATATATATATATATATAATATATATATATATATATATATATGCGGTTAGATGACCCCGTGTTTAAAGACACGTGTACACACAGCGATTGTCTCAATGACGCGCTTCCAGAAAGTTTATCTCCGCAGCAAGTAGTGTGACAGGAGGGCTTCGCGACACATGCATCACCAGCTTTGTTAATCAGATATGCTTCCTCAATTTCACGAGCTACCCTATCTTTGAACCTCGATTCCACCGTCCTCTCATCCGAACTGTGGTGCGCAGCCGCATTCTCTGCAGTGCAAGGAAAGGTTAGAGCATGGCTGTCCCTTTAGTGAAGCTTTATGGTCCATCAGCCTGTTATAATACAACGCCCGGTTTGTCCTACATATCGCTTCCCGCACGAAAGCGGAATGTCGTACACCACACCGCATTCAACCTCTTTAGCCCAGTGCTTTACCTTGCAAACGCCCTTGTCTTGCTCCCCGCCCTCGACCTTCCTGTCTACAGCCGCGCAAATGCTGCCTAAACGGTAGCCAGCCGAAAATAAAACATTGCATCCGTACCTCGCTCCCACTTTCTTTAACCGATGTTTCTTTGAACCCGTACCGTGCTCGAAACTTCTTGCCTTCACTTTCAAGTCCTGCAGGACCCTTTCCGCCAGCCTCGCCAAATCATTATGAGGAAACTTAGATAACTTGAGTCTGTCAAGTTGCCTCTCGAGGCTCTTTTGCATACTGTGCTGACAAGATTTTTTCAGCGCGGCCTTCAAACATGACGTCGCGACAGCATTCTTGACGACTTTCGAGTGCCCAGACCGAAAATCAAGCACTGATTTCTCGCTTCTTGGAGCATACATTCAACAAGTATGACACCTTGGAAGAACAGCCTCAGAACCGAAAACTGAATGCAGTTGTCTTCAGGGAGCTCAAAGGTGAATCGCAGACCTGCACCAACATCCTTGAAAATTTTGAGTACATTGACGTGCGAGTTCACACAACAGTTAGAATTTACCAGTACTAGATAATCGTCCAGATAGCGAAACATTTTAACAATGCCATCCAGGGCCGATTCGAGGTCTCGGTCAACCGAAATTAAGAAAATTTCACTTAATATGGATGCGACACTCGAACCGATACAAACACCCGACCTCTGGGTATACACATCTCCCTTCCACCCGATAATAGTTGACGACAAATACACAGATAAAAGCTCGAGAAACGATCCCACAGACACACCACACTTTTCCTGGAACTTTAGTTCATCATTGTGTATCTGGATGCAATCCTTCACTGGCTTCAACAACCCATCCCGTGGCAAAGAGTAAAAAAGGTCTTTTACATCCACGCTAAACCCGGACAGAGACCGCGGAGCAGCACTCATTAAGAACTGTGTCACTTCCTCGGAGCTCTTGACCCGGAAAGGGTCCACCAGGCACAACGAAGACAGATGCTTCTGTAGGTACCCTGACACCTCGCTCTGCCACGTACCACGCTCGAAAACTATGAGGCGGAACGGCGCTTCCGGCTTGTGGGTCTTCACGGTGAAGAACATTTGAAGCACCGAACTTTTTTCCTTCTCTACCGCGGCACACAGCTTGTCGAGCTGTAGTTCTTGCAAGACAGCCACCGCCCGTTTTTTCACTTCCGCCGGTTTCTTGCCCACTGTCTTGAGATTCTTTTCAATCGCCCGCGAGGCCTTCTCCAGGAATATGCACTCTGGCATAACAGCGAAACAACCCTCCTTGTCCGCCACTAAAGGTCTCAGGTGGCATTCAGTGAACTGGTCCACGAGCCATCGATTGTCAAACTTCATGCCTGGCTTTCCTCCCCTAGTCGTAATGACATCCGCGCACTCGGCAACGCAGCGGGCCCTGTCCACCTCCGGAACCCTATCGGCCACGCAGCGTCCCAACGCCAAGGTTTCCGCCGGTTTCAGCCGTGGCTCAAAGGAAAACTTCGGACCAAGCTCAAGCACCTTCCTCACCTTATCATCCAAGAGGGCATCCCCCAGGGTAACCACCTTTCCTGGACTGCCATCCACCTTGTTCTTCTTCGGTAATGTCGGACGTATCGTGTTCCACAGAAACTCCGTCACTCTAACCTTCGTATCGTTCCGAGAAGTTCTGAGCACGGTACGGGTTCAAAGAAACTACCTGTCGCCAGCATCCCCTACCTACACGGTGTTTCACATCGGTTAAAGAACGTGGGAGCGAGGTACGGATGCAATGTTTTATTTTCGGCTGGCTACCGTTTAGGCAGCATTTGCGCGGCTGTAGACAGGAAGGTCGAGGGCGGGGAGCAAGACAAGGGCGTTTGCAAGGTAAAGCACTGGGCTAAAGAGGTTGAATGCGGTGTGGTGTACGACATTCCGCTTTCGTGCGGGAAGCGATATGTAGGACAAACCGGGCGTTGTATTAATACAGGCTGATGGACCTTAAAGCTTCACTAAAGGGACAGCCATGCTCTAACCTTTCCTTGCACTGCAGAGAATGCGGCTGCGCACCACAGTTCGATGAGACGACGGTGGGATCGAGGTTCAAAGATAGGGTAGCTCGTGAAATTGAGGAAGCATACCTGATTAACAAAGCTGGTGATGCATGTGTCGCGAAGCCCTCCGTCACACTACTTGCTGCGGAGATTAACTTTCTGGAAGCGCGTCATTGAGACAATCGCTGTGTGTACACGTGTCTTTAACACGGGGTCATCTAACCGCATATATATATGTTTGGTGTTTCAATAAATTTTCAGTTGATAGTTTGCGCCGTGTTTCGTTTGCCTTCCTTCGTGGTTTCGTTGTTTCGCGAACCACACCATTAAGGTTCATTCCTATGTCGGTACAAAACTGCGCATTCATTGAATTTTGGCGTGCACTTACAATCTCGACTATGTAACGATAGATTAGAAGGTGAGCCTACGGTTAGTGATCTTTTATGTTCTAATAATCTCTGGTTAATGCAGCAGCCCGTCTGTCCTACGTAGAAGCGGCCGCAGCTGAAAGGGACCTTATACACCACACTTGTACGGCAATCAGTGAATTTGTTCGTGTGTTTTACGAAACAAATATCGGTTCGCTTCTTGTCTTTTACTCGCCCATTCTTCCTCTGCACAGCGGCACATATCTTACCTAGCTTATTGGCAGCCGTGAAAACAACATTAACGCCGTATCTACTTCCTACTTTCCTTAGCCTGTGAGATACGCAATGAATGTACGGTATACCTACGACACGTTTCTTCCTATCGCTTTCTGCAACCATGCTCGGACTTAACATAATGGATTTCTTTAAACGCTCAGCGACAGTGGCCACTGCATCACGGGGATAACCTACATCTAAAAGACGCGTAAGTTGTGCGTAAAGCTATCACTCATTTTGTGCTCACACGACTTGGTGAGGCAAGACTTAAGGCAAGGCATGGCGATAGCGTTTTTTTACAACCTTCGAATGCTTCGACGAAAAATTTAATAGCGGTTTTGAAGATCTAGGAGCATACTGCCAGCACACGTGGTTCTTCTGAAACGTTAAGGAAATGTTTAGAAATTGTATTCCATTATTCTGAGGCAACTCTTTAGTAAAGTCCAGCCCTCCTCCATTTAATTGAAATTTTCAATTAAGTAGATACGGCGTTAATGTTGTTTTCACTGCTGCCAATAAGCTAGGTAAGATATGTGATGCTGTGCAGAGGAAGAATGGGCGAGTAAAAGACAAGAAGCGAACTGATATTTGTTTCGTAAAACACACAAACAAATTCACTGATTGCCGTACAAGTGTGGTGTATAAGGTTCCTTTCAGCTGCGGCCGCTTCTACGTAGGACAGACGGGCCTCTGCATTAACCAGAGATTATTAGAACATAAAAGATCACTAACCGTAGGCTCACCTTCTAATCTATCGTTACATAGTCGAGATTGTAAGTGCACGCCAAAATTCAATGAATGCGCAGTTTTGTACCGACATAGGAATGAAGAAACGCGTCTGATGATTGAGGCATGGCATATCGAGAATAGTGGTAGCGCATGCGTGAGCCAACCGTCGATTAACTTGCATAAAGATGAAATAATGCCTTAACAGTTATCTTTCGCGTAGGCCCTCACGCGTGCCGGATTGATAGGTTCGCCTATTGCATGGGCATGCGCAGATAAGTTTTCGTACCTTCTCTCTTTTCCGCCGTTGTGCATCTATATATTCAGTTGTTAGTCGACGTTTGTGGCGTCCTGACTTATTTCTTGTGTCCGTGTTTGCACGCCCCGTCTTTTTAGAATCAGTATACCATCTTCCCCTGCCGGAGGGTTAAGCACACATACAATTACGCCTTTATGCAACAGAACCGCCTCAGGGAGACGTTCGTCACCGGATTCGCTGGGATACACGCCGAGACGATCGGCAGCCTCCGGAACTAAATCCCGCTCATGTACTCGGCGATGTCGTTAGTTGAGGCTCATTGGTGCTGCATTGTGTGCCTTTGAGAGATAGAAATGCCTTGAACGTTGTACCCGACTATAGGTAGGTATCGATACACAGCAGTTGACCTTAGAATCTGCGAAGGTGTACGTTTGTCTAGGTCAATTATTTACAGGGGAGCGTACTTACAAAAACCAAATTTGCCGAAGAATTAGGTGAAGCCCATACGGCAACCCAAATCATGGCCGGCAACTCAGCGCTGTCTTTAAGGGAACAAGTGTTCAATTATTGCGTTTTGGCGGCAGCAGCAGCATACGGGCCAGAAAGCTGGAGGATAACGAAGAAACTCGAGAATAAGTTATGGACTATATATGCAGTAATGATGCAGAACTATCGATAGTACTATCGATATTATCGATAGTTAAGTCACACTATCGCATATCGATGGCAAAAAAACTATCGATAACGCTATCGATAACTAGTTTGTTAGTACTACCGATAGTATAAAATCAAAGGCGCGAACTCATTGCAGCATAAACTTCGTTCCGCAAGTGTGTGGAGCAGGCTGACATGTGAGAAAGTTGACATATGCTTGCTCTCCTTCACCAGAATTCTTGGCTCACACATGACAATTAAGTTAATTATTCAGGTGTACAGAAAATAATAATATCTGGGGTTTAACGTCCCAAAACCACAATATGATTATGAGAGACGCCATAGTGGAGGGCTCCGGAAATTTAGACTACCTGAGGTTCTTTAACGTGCACCTAGGTACACGGGCCTCGAACATTTTCGCCTCCATCGAAAATGCAGCCGCCGCGGCCGGGATTCGATCCCGCGACCTTCGGGTCAGCAGTCAAGCGCCATAACCAAGAGAACACCGTGGCGGGGCGTACAGAAAACGAGATCGTTACATCTGACGGTACTGCGCGGCTTCAACTTTATATTGCATTTCGAGATTTCAAGATAAAGATATTAAGAACTAGGTTTGTTAATTGTAAGGTGTAAATGGTTACTTTCGAATATGAATTTATTGATGACCATATTCCCACATTATCACTGCTGAAATAATTTTTATTTCGCCAAAAAATTGCTCATAAATTAAGTAAATTGAGTTTTGGTGACAGTAGGCTATCGCAAATGCTTTTTGACAATATGGCCAGCCAGCAGCAGCATAATTATTCAAAGCACTATTGACAGTAATGTTGGTAGTAATGCGACCGACGGTACTATCGATTGCACTATCGATACTACTATCGGTACGGTTTATCGATAGTAGTACTATGGATAGTTTGTTTACACTATCGATAGTTCAAAAGAAGCTATCGATGTTATCGAGAGTCGATTTTCCGGTAGTTTCATCACTGCTTTGCAGCGTTCCATGTAAAATTACATGCGTAACATTAGGAGTTAAGAACAGTGGATCAGAGAACAAAAATGGATGGCTGATATCCCAGTTTATATTAAGGGGGGAAAATGGGCATGTAACGTAATACGAAGAACAGATGACCGTAGGAGCGACAGAATCGGAAACGTAGCCAAGGAGTGAAATTGAGAAATTTGCAAGCATAGCTGACTAAATTGTAGATCGTGGAGCCTATAGTGAACATAAAGTGGCAGGCCGCAATATGTGCATCATCCCTTTGTGAATGACATGCACTCACTGCTGTTCCTAGTGGCGGTGAAGCGGATCACGAAGCCACGGCTGCTTTTCATCTTGTCCGTGCTGAGGATGACGGTGACTGCCGAGTTCCTGCTCAGGTACGGCGGCGGTCGCAAGTTAGAGCACAGTGTCCTTGTCGTTACCTGCATGCGAGGCCCCATCGTCGTTATTTTCAACCTTGCCACGACGCCTACCTAGTTCTTTTTAACATCAGTGCTAATTGATTAAACAGTTATGTCAATCCTACAGCCAGCGGCCCTTTAAACGCCTTTGGCCATTGACTTCTGGGTGGATACTGCGATCTACACACTTTGCCTCACAGTGCCTTATCCACATCCGTGACTGTAAATAATTATCATGCTACGAGAATTCTACAATGTGTTGTTCGCTGTCCTATTGATTAACAGAAAGTTTTTTTCTAAATATCAGCTTAGCTCGCCGAGCAATAAGAATTGCTGAATGGTCATCGATATTTCTTACTCATTGTGAATCAGTCTTCAAAAATACTCCGTGTCGCGTTGTAAATTATGCAGACAGCTATTATACAAAAAACGCGATAAATCAATAACCCCCTCAATAGCAATCACGCGGTTGTGGCGAACGGCGGTATAGTTCCGGCTTCAGTATCGTCGGCAGCGTGCCTTGCATGACCGTCATGGATGATCGTCTCAGTAGAAGTCACGGTATATACGGCTGTTAGATGACAATGGCGCGATGTCCGACGGGTTGGTCTGATGAACGCTTTGTCTGGTGGCAAGGAAGAGTTTAATGAAGACACAGGTGTAAACTTTGACGGTGAGAGGCAATAGGAGGAAGGCCAACCTGAGTTTTCACACTATAGTCATGCTTCTGTTAGTTTAGTATAGTTCGAGATATCGAATCCGGAGGCGCTGTTCTGGATAAAATTGAAGCATATTGTAAGGTTAGCTTGATGAGGATCAAAAAACGGTATTAGCAGACTCAAGTTTCAGCACTTGAAGCGTTTTACAAGCTATTAGTTTAGTGCAAGTAGCTGCCGCTTTTGCAACGAAGATAACCCAGGACTCGATTAGCAGAATTAGTAACGTTACGGTGCATCCACTTGGGCTTGTTGGTACAACACAGTGAAGGGGTCATAACGTAGTTCAGCGCAAAAAACAGGCAACAGACGAGTAAGAGGACGAGTAAGACGAGTATGCGCTGTGTCCTTGTCCTCTTACTCGTCTGTTGCCTGTTTTTTGCGCTGAACTACGTTATGACTGACTCGTTCCAACTCGCCCAACAAGCAACGTTGCTAAGTTACAGTGAAGGGAACAGCGCAGATCCCGACGAGCTGGCCTTTCTTGATAAAAATGCCAAGGTGATAGCGACTCGAGAAGAACCTGTGCTCAGCTATGACCTTGTTTTCTTTGTCGGGTGTTCAGTATCAACAGCTGTATACATGCAAAATTGTTGAAAGTCGGCGCTACTTTTGTCTACGGTGTACCTTTCTCGGTGTCAGTGCTGTTCCCTTTATTAATAATTTGTTGCGACAGTGTCTTTTCGCGGGAAATTTGCATAACTAAATATTTAATGGTGGTATAGCAGCTCATGTTCCTGAATATTCACAAGACATTACAAAGGTCTCGTTAATATTCAGGGACATTAACCAGTTGTCACACCATTGCTGTATTTTAATATCGCTCTGCAAGACGAAATAATAGGAAACATTAGGTGCAGGGTGATATAGAACGCAGTCGTCAGCAAAAAAAAAAAAAGTCCAATATTAGAATCAATGTTAAGCGACAGGTGGTTAATATAAATTGAAAAGAGAAGGGGGCCTAGTACAATATCTTGCAGAATGCCGGAGTGAACAAGAGAGGAGAGAGCTTCACAAGTCAGCAACAACAAACTTCTGGCGATCAGCTTTGAAATTCGCGAACCCAGTTGAACACAGATGGACCCAAGTTAAGGCAAGAAAGTTTGAGCAGTTGGTGGCGACGAGAAACGTTATCGAAATCAAGAAACAGTGCATCGGCGGGAACGTTATGATCAAGGTGGAGGAAGAGTTCACGACAGTGGCCGCGACGAAAACGAGGATGGAACAAATCGTCGACGGAGCAACGACTATGAAGGTCTCTTGCTTATTAGAGCTTTCAAAATAAAAACAAATTTGTACATTGCAATTTTATTTTGAACGCAAGCGCGGCCTACAAAAAGCGCCATCACCATCAATTTACCGTACTTGTGCATCAGGGCAAGACCACTCTGGAAAGACTCCCGTGTTCATTTTGCCCAGCTGTGCTGTCTGCCGAAGTCGCTGTATTTTTCACCTGTCAGCGTAACGGACCACGTGGGTATTGTAAACCATGGTAACGGCGCCGCTGAGAAAGGTGTGCTGGGGTCTTGCTGTATAGAATGCCAATGCGCAGAAAGGTTCCGGCAAAACAAGATGCATAAGCCGCCTCTTAAGTGGAAGCAGCGAACCACCTCGAAACGCCCCTTTATGTTTGAACAACCGAGCTGTTCTAGGGCTGGCCCTGGCGACAGATGAGTGTCCGCGTCTCCTGTCACGCCCTATAGTTCCCAGATACACCCGTGCAACTGCGTCGCTCGTGGACGAAGCGGTAGCCGCACAGTGACGCGGGGAAGGGTGGCTCGATCGTGAATGGGGCCTATAAAGTCGCTGCGGCAGGGACGGGTGTGGTACGGGGGCGTCCTTTCCCGTGCATCCACAAACCACGTAATCGGAGACACAAAGCCACAGCTCCACCGTTTCTGCAGATTTCACACTGGGTGGAACGACAATTAAGTTTGACATCTCACGCAACAACATCGACGGCAGCAGAACTGGCAGCCTCATAAAGCGTCACAATTCGTCAATGACCAACCGATGCACAAGTTGTGGGGATAGGTTTAGCACGAAGTTTACCCTACGAGGCGACCGTGAAGGGACGCGACGTTCTCCACTGCCGCAGCGAACAAAGACGCTACGGCCGGGTTCGTCGATTCTCCGGCACGGCGCAGAAAAGGCACTCGAGGCAGGAGGTCAACAAACAACACGGGTTTATTAACCCAAGATGCAGCACAGTACGACAGTCACGGGCTTGCAGGCCGTAAAGGGAACTCCGCAAGGCCGATCGAGTACGCTTGCCAGCGGCGCCACGACTATCACACAAAGGGCAGCAGTCGAGCACACGAACGAGAAGCCGCCTGCTAGAGCAGCGCGTCAACCTCTCGTGCTAGCCTGAGAGCATCTCACGCGGGAAAGCCCGCGCCAGACAGAAGCTACTTAAGGGGGAAGGGGGTTGTCACTGGCGGCCAATGAGGACAGGCGTTGCGCAGTGACGTAAGCTATCTTGGTGGCGTGAGCATGTCCAAGCATGCCCGGACGCGTGCCCGCGCGCCGGGAAGCTGACGCATGGCTCGCACCAGACAAAGAGGCCTGGCGCTGCCGCCATGGTGGCCATACTGCCGATTAACGGCGGTCCCCGGCGCTCGAGCCGCGCGGGGCCCACACACGCGCTAGCTGGGGAATGAGGCGCCAAAGGGGAGGGCGCGCTCGATTCCCACAAAGTGGACTATTTTCTGCGACTCGAAGGCGGCACTGCAGTCTCTACTGTCAGCTTTACGCCGCGGGCCGAACGAACAGCTGGTACTAGAGATAGCAGAGGTTATCCACCAGCTAACTGAGAAAGGACATCAAATCACTTTTCAGTGGTTACCCAGTCACTGCGGAATCATCGGCAATGAACGGGCCGATCAAGCTGCCCGCTCAGCCCACGCAGAAGACCATGAACTGTTACTACCGCTTTCTATGACCGACGCTGCACGGAAGCTCCGTTTGCATGCTCGCCAACGCACCACGTCACAATGGAATGAGCCACACTTCACACATGATCAACTGCACTCATTTGACCCTACATTAACCCCCGTATTCATAAACGCTCCTTGACTCGAACTTGATTTGCCACCGCCTCAAGGTAGAGCGTTTAAAACGCGTTTCTGCTGCCTTTGCACCGCCTAAAGGCAGCGCGTTCCAAACGCGTTGAAGGCGGTGGCAAGTCAAGTTCAAATCAAGGAGCGTTTCTGAATACGGGGGTTAGTCTTCAAATCCCATCAAGGCTTCGCCGAGCAGACGCGACCCTTTTGTGTAGGCTGTGGTTGGGCGTTGCGTTTAACAACGCCTATGCTTTCCGCATTGGGATGGCCGACACAGCAGCTTGTGACCACTGTGGCAACGCAGAAACAATTGGACATATTTTTAGGGGCGAAGCTCCTCATGCCGTGGGTCTGTCCATCCTCCGTTTGTTCGTCTGTTTGTAGTAGCCACCTCTATACTCGCCGACAACTTTTCTTGGCACTGAAGGGAAAGCTACGGGGGCGGAGCGTCTGCACATGTAGTGCTACGAGAAGTAGTCCGGTTTGGAGCGCGTCTCGTAACGCCGTGGAGTGGGATGGCTAGCGTTGCACTTCGACGCAAACGCTGCTTAGCGTCTAAGGTACGGGTAAAAGGCGCGACTTTTTCACGCACGCAAAAATGCAAAGTGACAACGTGTAAAGTAAAAGAAATGCAGATATCTCGCTTGTGTGCGCTGCGTTCCGTCACGAAAAGCTACATGTAGAAAATGAAAGAGCATTTTATATATCTCATGCAGAAAATACGGACGCAATTGTGGGACTACATTCATTAGCGGTAGGATACGTGCATTGTGGCTCTGTAGCCTTCGCTTCAATGCCAAGAAAAGTTGTCCGCGAGTATAGTTCGTGAGAACCGCGCGTTCTAGTATGCAGTAGAAGAAGAAGACGACGTTGACGAGCGAGACTCTCGTGCGTGTTCGCCTGTGTGGCGTTCTTTCTTCTTCACTACGTCTCGTGTTTTTCAACGACGCCCGAAGACAACATTTCAGAAGTCACGTACGCGTCATGAGGCTCCCTCTTGGCGCGCTTTTTAGATGTGAAGCATCTCATAGCGGAGTTCAATCCGGTGGTGGTGGTGGTGGTGGTGTGCGGCGTGACCACCCTTACTGCGCATGCGCATACCCTCTCCACACACCTCTCCACTCCGCCTCTACACTTCCCCCCTCCCCTTTCCCCCTCCCCACTCACCCTCTCACCATCCTCTCCACTCATTCTCTCCACTTTCCCTCTCCACTCCTCCTCTCCCCACCTCCTCTCCACTTCCCCTCTCCCGTTTCCCTTTTCCCCTTCCCCTCTCCCCTCTCCAATCTTCCTCTGAAACGCAGGCTAGACATGCCGAAATTCTCTCCTGCGCAACGCCGCGATGAGCACCAGGGCATGCGCGTCCCCTCCCCCACTCTCTCCTCTCCTACGCTGCCGCCCTCTAGCGCGCCTGTCGACCGCGTTCCCCGCTCGCCCTGTGAGAATTAATGGACAGGCTAGAGAGAAGACAAGACGCGCGTAGCGTTCCTCTGCGCGTTGCACGACGCGAGGTCGGTAGCATGCCCAACGAACGCCAACGGAACGCGATCGTGCAAGTGCTCCGGCTTCGCATCGCCTCATGGTCCCCGTTAGCGGGAAATGGTGCAATTTTTCTTTCGCTGGAAGACAAGGCTACAGAGACCCACCCACGAGATAGCCGTTAACTTTGCAGTGGTCGAACGTCTTGGAAAAAAAGTTGGCCGCGTATCTGCGTGCTTCGCTGCAAATGTCGTCTAAAGACGATAGAAGAGGCGCTGCGTGAGATATGGACGCCATCTGGAAATACGTCGGGAAACATCAGTGCTGTGTTGCGGGCTGGTAGTGCCGGCGCAGCAGCAGGCGAAGACCGACGGTGACGAACACGACCGGCGGGGACGCCAGCCAGCCCGAACACGCGGTTTGGCGCGAAGCGCTGAAGCATAACGTCCGCACTCAACGAGTACTCTCCAACACACTCTTTTATTTACACGTCGCCTGGGTAAAAGGAATGCCAGAGCGGCGCGCCATGGCATTCGTACAGTGCAATACAGAACCGAAACCGAAACACAACAATGAGCTCGTGCAGAGGGCACGGAGGAAGTCAAGTTTAACGCGCAGTCGCATTTTCAGCGCAGCTTAAGTAACTAGTGTCTTTAGAATTACGTATGTATGTGTTTTCTATTAAAGGAACACACCACCTAATACTTGCCTAGTGATCTTGCGCCTCAGATATGCGTAATGTTTGCTTTTTGATCAACAATGTACACAAGTATGAACCTAGTCAGCCGCTCAAGATGACTGGCCCTTGGGCAAGTGGTTCAACTGTCGCCGGGTGGCTGAATCGAGGGACGTGCCGACAAACAGAAAGACAGAAAGACAGACCAAAATTTCTCCGATTAAGTATCCCAAGAAAGACTATCGTCTTTAAAAATTACACCATCTCCCGCTAAAGGGGACCATGTGCCAATGCGAAGCCGGAGCACTTGCACGATCGCGTTCCGTTGGCGTTCGTTGGGCATGCTACGACCTCGCGTCGTGGAACGCGAAGAGGGACGCTACGCGCGTCGTATCTTCCATCTAGCCTGGCCGCGTTAATTCTCACAGGGCGAGCGGGGAACGCGGTCGACAGGCGGGCGAGAGGGGGGCAGCGTAGGAGAGGAGAGAGAAGGGGAGGGGACGCGCACGCGCTCGAGCTCATCGCGGCGTTGCGCAGGAGATAATTTCGGCATGTCTAGCCCGCGTTTCAGAGGAAGAGTGGAAAGGGGGAGGGGAAGTGGCGAGGGGTATGGGAGAGGGGGAGAGGAGAGTGAAAGGGGAGAGGGGAGATGGTGAGTGGAGAGAGGGAAGGGGGAGGGTGGAGGACAGGTGGAATGGTGAGGGGGAGTGGAGAGGCGGTGTGTGGGGAGGGTATGCGCATGCGCAGTAAGGGTGGTCACGCCGCACACCACCACCGCCACCACCGGATTGAGCTCCGCCTTAAGATACTTCGCATCTAAAAGATTGCCGTTCTCATGTTTTCTTTACTTGTTGTTGCCTTCTGTAGTTTCCCGCCTACCATGTAAGCCTAGCTGGTTTTATGTCAAGCTTGTAGACGATGTGGAACGGGACCCCATACTTACTGCGGTGGACGTTCTCTATCTTACCGAGACGTGGAACGCCAAAAGACCGTATATCAAACGATACGTTCCAGTCGTGTGCATCGATGATGCAGAGCGTCCTGCAGGTGGTGTGGCCGTATACGTCAAACAAACAGAAAAGGCACAAGATCTGAAACTACTACCAACGACGCAGAGCCACAACGGTGAATCCATCGATTTTGATGGATGCATCATCATGACCATGTACCTTGCACCCAATTTGTTGAGTGGGAATATCAAGACATTCATTGACACGGCATCGTGTAATTATGACAAGTACAAGAATAGACCATTTGTGTTGTTGGTGACCTGAATGTGGATATTACCGAAAAGAACAATGAGTGGTTAATACAACACATGGCAGCCAAACATGCTCTCACGTGCACGTCCTTTGATCATATGAAACCAACGACCATCTGAGGGACGCGCATAGACCTGGTATTTTGAAATTTCCAATTCCAACCCATACAGGAACCGCTATCCCTTCATTTCACGGACCATAAAGCCGTGATAATGAAAGGACAACACAAGCCAAGCATCATCTAATTAAGAAAAATAAAAGTTTGATGTTTGAGCTTGTTTGAATGATGCTTCGCCCCACTCATCATCATTCACCACGTGGATATGCTGTGATTTTTTTTTTTTGCAACTGCCCTCAGTATAGTGCACAGCGACTATCTCTTTGCAACGCGCTGAACAAGTCGGATGACTGACCTTTGTCGGAGGAAAGAATTCTACGCCATCGACAAGACGCAACGTCGCAGAAGAAGGCCATGCAAGCGCGACTGCGCTTCTTGCGATCGACCGGCCTTTTTGAAAGATTGTAACCGGAACGCCGTCCCTGTGTGTGTTGTTTTTTTATCTTGTGTGTGTACGTGCGTTTTTTCTCTCCTCTTCTTTTCCCCTCTCCCTCTCTAGACCCTCTTTCATGCCCCTATTTCCCCTTCCCAGTGCTGGGTAGCAAACCAGATGCTAATATCTGGTTAACCTCCCGGCCTTCCTTTTTTCATCTCTCTCTCTCTCTCCCCTGGGGCCACGAAGGTGTGCGTCGATCGAATGAAAGAATGCGTACGCACCCCGTTCTCTTGGATGATGAGCCGGTCCGCACTGCACTGGGCGCTCGTCTCGAGGTCGAAGTGGTCGAAATCCAAGCGGATTCTCTGCACAGTTTCAACTAACAATGTCAGTACAGGCTCTTGATTGGCGCTAGTCAAATACACTGCGTTTTCAGTTCGATTGTATAGCCTCTCATTTTCTAATAAACTCATGATAATATTGAAACACACACAAGAAGGACCAATTCTTCTGCCTTATAGTGGAGGTGCACATGATTGTATGTTTTAAGGGATAACGCCACATTGCCTGTCATGGTTTAGTAATGCTTGCCTATCCTTCGGCGAATTTTCTTTTCATGAGTAGGCATGTTAGTAGGCCATCTTGTAAACTACAAGGGTTGGTTGTCAATGGCAAATTATTTTTCTTTTGCTAGGAATCGTTACGTTTTTCTTCCGCAATTAGGCAAATTCAATTTTGGGGATGAGCCAAGCGAATTTTCGCAGTGGGCCAGGTCGGTTTTTTAAACTAATTTTTCGAATTGTGCCAGCCTATCCTTTCCATGCGCGAGTTGGTGGTTGAGAAAGCCGGGGCAGAAACGAGTCTTACGCTTCCCCGCGGAGCTTGAATTGTGACTGCGCCTTGGAATCCATTGGGCGTGCTCTGCCCACGTGTGAAACCGGGTGTCTCCAGCTCACCACTGGCCACGCCGCGGATCTGCAGGTGCACGCCATGCCGAAACGTCGCCGGGGATCTCTGAGCCGCAACTGCACGGGGAGTTCAGGAAGGAGAGCCCATCTTTCCGGAATAATCGTGTTTGGTTATGCGCACCGGGAAGCGATTTATTCCACCGCAATTTTTCATTCTGACAGTGAAAGGTTACGCAGAGTCTCTCCGCACCGCATGTCCGGCTGTGGTCATTATGTTGACGTACGTGTGTGTGTATATATAAAGTACTGCAATATAAAAAACACAAGAAATATTTATTTTCACCTATTTCACCCAAATATTTATTTTCACCTTCGAAGGATGCAAGTGAAGACGTGAAAAAAAAAAGGCTGGACTGAAGAATGCTGGCAATGAAGAACATAAAGAAGGCTGGACCGCCAGCCGAGACTGTTAGGAGAAAATAGATATTCGTTGTGATTCCTATGCTGCAGTACTCTTGAAGTTTTTTACAAGTTTCATTACGGTGGCCTGTAAGGAGCTCTCGTTATTCATTATATATATATATATATATATATATATATATATATATATATATATATATATATATATATATATATATATATACACTACTTAAGGAGCAATATTCAACCACTACCTTTGACGTGCGCAGGCACCTGACTACCACTATAACAACTGTAAAACGATCCGGAAGACACATTGTTGAATACCCGCACTGTCAGACATGTTTGTCATTTGCGTTGACGGATAAATGACGCTGTTATTTTCCTAGGCGTTGGCATCGTTTAAAAAATCGTGTTCGGCTTTGTTCCTGACTGCACATACACGCCCACTTCATTGGGGTTCCATGTGACACATGATGAGGATGAGAGCAAGCTTCCTCGTTGCATTGACATGGCAGACGAATCCTACTCACCGGCAGCAACCAGTACGACGAGGATTGAGCACCGCATTTTCGCCGCCGCTACACAACCTGTTTGCGACAGGGAACGGTCTTTTATGACAAAGCAAGGATTGTATTTTCAGACGATGGCGAAATGTGTCGCCTTGCGTGACGCAAGATCTCGCTTGTCCAATGCGTGAAGCGAGTTCTTGCGTGCAGCAACCCGCTTATCAGCGAAAGCGATTTCATGGCCTCGATAACATTCGTGGTGATCGGGGGCGGTTCCTGAAACGTATTGTCTTCAGCGAGTGCCGATATCCTATAGTGCCGATAGACAACTGCTGCTGTCTGTCAACGAGGCAGTGGAGAGCGCATATCGCCCACAACGCCACCAAAGTTGTACTGGTGATAATGCAGGCCACCCAAGACAAATGACAGCACAAAATTTACATAATAATGTTCAATGATATATTGGTTATCCAGAAAGAAACAGGCTTAAAGAAAATTATTTTTGCTACTTCTGTTTTGCGAGTCACCGCACCTAATAAAAGTGGTTCCAGAGGCGGTTTCTGAAACGTCTTCGCACCATTTCTCTATTTAAGCATCATGATATGATACGTTAGGCCATAAGAAAGCGGAGCAACCTTTTGTCCTCCACCTGTTACGTAAGAAATAGCGCATTTGTTTTTGAATCGTCCGATTCATTTACGTCTGTCATCCATGTCACGATCTACTAAATCCCTCTTCGTCACTTCTTAACAATTGCAGTTCTGGGCTTACTTCAAATTAAAGGAGTTTTTTACAACAGAGATTTCCCTTACAGTATTTACTCAGTGTTGATCGTCATTATAATTCCACGCGAGAGGGCAGCTCAAATAACTATTTCCCCGAACGACATAACGACCAAGGTAACGACCTTCCGTATTTTTGATCACGCGCTACAATGGGATAATGTGAAACATTGTACTGGTGAACAGAGACATTCAGAGGAAAGAATGAGACGTTGTGTCCCTCTTTCCATGTCTTTGTTCGCCAGCACAGTGTTTCACAATATTCACCAGAACTGTGTCGCCCAGCTGACAACGCTTAACGATATTTTCTTCAGACTCGGGGAATGGAACAGGCTGATGCGCATCCATCGTATAGACAGAACTGATGTCATAAACCTCCTCCTCATCGATCGGAGCCGCACTTTGCTCGCGTTACTTAGAAGGCTGTCGTAATATATGCGCTATTTCTGTTAAAACACTAGCTTATGTGCGCCCCAAACTAGATAACGCAATATGGGAGCGACATTTTTCTAACCTATCCAAAACTCTGCTGATTTTCCTTTTCAGACTATGGTAAATGGCGGGAAATGTCATTTCTCGAGCAGGGTAGATTGGCGGGCGGGACCGACGCTCAGCAGTGGAGACGGAAGCAGCCAGGACGAGATTCTCTGCTCCGTCCACTGACAAGGCACCGAGGCTGGGCCAACTTCAAGCCCAATAAACGTTGTGTATGTTATGTTATCAGTGCGTGTGTTTCGCGTTCTGCGCCATCTTACCGATGAGGCCGGGTAGAAAGTGCTTGCAAACTAGTGCAATGGACTTCGTATAAGGTCACGGAGCATTCCCTTTGCGCCTCGTCCCCCAGCTATATATCGCGTTGTGCCGGTACCGCTCGGCTCGATAGCCGGGAAATGGCGTCGGACGTCGCACTAGCATACGTCACTGTGTCACGCCCTTCCTCATTGGCCTCCAGTGACGTCCCCAGGGCCTTTCCCGTCGGGCGCTTGGTCGCCGCAGGAGAGATGCTCGCACGCCATGCAACGAGAGAGTCACACGCTGCCTTCGCAGGCGCCTTCTCGTTCGAGTGCTCGGTGGTCCCGTTTGTGACGTAGCCGATAGCGCCGCAGGCATGCGTACACTTACGAGGTTGCCCTGTACGGCCGCTCTGACCCACGCATGCTGACATCCTGCTTCGAGTGCCTTTTCTGCGCTGTGTCCCCGGCCGTAGTGTCTTTGTGCGCTACGTTGGTGGAGGAGCGTTGCGTCCTTCCCGGTGTTACGACCGTCCCCAGCATTGGGATTCTTCCTACGTTTGCGAACCCGTCAAGGAGATCGTCGACGCCTTCCAGGGGTAGCATGCACTTGAGACGACCTCTCAGCCAAGCGAGAACAAAGGTCAACGGACCGGTCTTGAGCGGAGAGGACCGAATAGTTGTCGACCCCTCCCCCATCTCCCCATTCAGGCTCTTTCCCCTCGCCGGGAGAATTCTGGAATCCGCCGTGTGCAAGGTCTTGGTGCTGTGATTCGTGACCATATTTGGGCATCGTTTGAGGTTTCGTGACCATATTTGGGCATCGTGTTAGTTTGTGCCCTCTCCAGGTGTGGTGTCTTTCCCCTCCCTCGTGGGCAAGGCGCCGAGACGACCGTATTGGCTGAAGATGCGGACAATGCGCCCAGGGTTGACGACGCGGCGCTATAAAAGGCCGAAGACGTTCTGTACTTGTCACTTGTAGCTTGTCGCCTGTCGCTTGATCACTTGATCATTTTGCCATGTAAATAAACCTCGGTCGTTCGTACGAGCGCTTCTTCTCTCTAAATTGGCGGGACGAAGGGTCCGATGACGGGGGCCAGCTACCATTGATGAGACCCGGAGTCCCAACACCGGTCACGCTCGTTGCGTAAGCCTCGTGCAAACCCATCTCCACATAACCGACACCCAACGTACCCTCCTCCAAAAAGGCTACCACGAAACGTCTAATAGACAACGCATTGCTAACTAACTGTCAAGACAGCCTTCACAAGGGGTTTCCATGTACGACACAAGTAAATGAGCTTTATGATGACCTAGCGCGCCTACATGCAATTGATTTAGATGGACAGATAGACTGCATGTATATAGACTTTTGGACAAAGCATGTGGTATTGCTCGTCATTCTTCGCTACTTGAAAAACTTGCAATGATAACTACAGATTCGAGTGTTCTTACCTGAATCGAAAGCTACTTATCTAAACGCCCGATCTCACCAGATGATCTGCGCATGCGCGAGTTTCCGACAGCGGCACTGCCGCCATCTTAGTTGGAGTACTCTGAGCGCTGCTGCTGCGGCTGCTTGCTGCGTGCTTCAGGTATATTGCCGTTTGGCATGAATCCTCGGCACAGAAGACCATTGAACGCTGTGTTAAACTGTGTCCGGACCTCTAATGTATGTTAATTTACTTCAGGTTACAGTGCATATCCTAGCGTTAAGAGAAAAAAAGGAACAGCAGACAACGCTTACATGTGGCCAGGTCGTCTCGTCGTGTTGACGCGCTCGCGTCGCTTCGTTGAATAAGTATTAGTACAAAAAAGAGAAATCACGTTGAGAGCAAAATCATGAGAGCAAAAATCATCTTTAGTGAACGTCAGCACGCGAGCGATACAACTTACAAGTTAGAGTGTGCGGAAAATAATTTGCCCAAACTGCGTAGAGCTCTAAGACAGGAAAAAAACAAACCGATGGGACGACAAAAAAAAAAAAAGAAAGCCTTTTGCGCTTCTTTTTTGTTCAAGCAGTACTTTCAGTGTACACTGTGTTGTCAACGCACGACTTCGAGCACAGTGATGGGTTAAATGTGAATGAAGTCGCCGTGAGGCAGGTTAGAAGCGCGTCCACGGGGCGACGACTCGCCGCATGCTGTTTGCGAAAGTTTAACGTCACGGAAATCTTGTGCACGGCGAACTATTTCCTGCTGCACAGGGGATGAATGAGTCAGGATGAGGTATTGGTGACACACACAATGCGGCGGATGAGCCCGCTGAGGCCGGCGGCGGCAGCCTCAGCCGATGGCTGGGCGCCGATATCGTCGCTAGGCCTGTACCGCTGCGAAGCTGCAGTGTACGGTACGCTAATAAGAGCCGCCTACGCTCATATAAGAAGCTAAGATTTGCTACCGCTATTGCTGCTTTACGCTGCGTTCGCGATAATATCATATTTTGAAAGGAATAGGAAAATACCGGCGGCGAAGTTGGCTGCGATGCCGGCACGGTCGAGTTTTCGCCGTGCACTCCACGGCGCGAGCTGTACACAGCATGCAGTTATAATCAGGTTTGGCTTGTATCACAGGTCTCATTCATACTAGACACTTGACAGTCGTCATCGCTCTTGATGAGAGGTCGGTTTAGGTATCGCTATATATTTAAGCGATTTCTGTTTTTCCAGAAAAACACGTATCCAATCTGTCGCCCCGGCGAGGGGATCGAGCACACGCTGTATGGAGCTTTGCCGTCGCTGATCGGCACATCACTCGCGCAGAAATAGAGCGCTGCTAAGTTGCCATGCATCATACACACGGAATTCACAAGCACGTTCAATAATACGTTGAAAGTGCGCGGTAGTTGCCGCTACGTCCCACTCCGTTCACTGTGGCACGCATTCCTGTCGGAGCCTGACATCCTTTGAAAACACGTCAAATCCGAGTCCTTTTGCTTCAGGTTGCTGTTGTAGCGTCTCAGAATGCAGCACGTGAATCCAACCATCGCGATTCATTCAAACAAGGCCACTAAAGCTCGTTAATGCAGCTCGCCGATGCACCAGCTATATGCAGCTGAACGTACCGAGTCTGACCGAGTACTCTAAGTACCGGCATGCACTGCGGCAGCGGTGGCGTAGTGCAACTCGCGGTGAGATCGGTCTATTCAGATTATCTCGAGGTCGCGTCGGGAGTACCGCAAGGATCTGTCCTGGAGCCTGTGTTGTGTTTCTCGTTTACATTAGGAAAGTCATGTACTACCCCTCGGGCTTGGTGAGAGATTTCACCATCTCCGGCTAAAAGGAACCATTGGGGATGCGAAGGAGCGCGTGGGTCGTTCATCACGGGCACCTTGCCCGATGTTAACGCGTCCTTGCATGTGGAGCACACCACGAATTCAATGTAGTTGCTGTTACTGTTACTCCTCCCGAACTATTGTTGGAGCACGCACGCGGGTTCATCGCGTGTCTGCGGAATCTCGTTCCCTGATTCCATCACGTGATTGCTGATAGAGTGTAAGGGGAGAGGCCACAGCGTCTTATCCAGCCCCTTACACAAGCCCGAACGCGCTAGCGCGTGCCAGGACACGTGGTTTTGTCTGCGTTACGCCAAGCTAGGACAGCATAGGGCAGCCAGTGCCCCTATAGTGCTCGGCACGTATCATCATCAAGGCGGTCGAAGAACAACAGGAAGGACTTCTCCTTGGCGCGAGCGCGCGCTCTGCACGTATCATCATCAAGGCGGTCGAAGAACAAGACGAAGAAGACTTCTCCTTGGCGCGAGCGCGTGCTCAATATGTTTATATATATGGTAGGTTTTAGAAAGCGGGCGGTCCCCAATGGAACTACGGACAAAGCCCAGCGCAAAAGCTGCTTCGCATCTAATGGTGAATTCCATTGGCAGATTCGGAGCACTTCCGGTGGCAGTTTTTTTGCTCCATTCGGAGCAAGTCTGTTCTATTGGCAGATTGAGAGTGCTCCCTGTATGTTTCATTGGCAGATCTAGAGCAGCTCCGCCGCTAGATTCACTCCACGGAGCAGCTCTCTCTACTCCGCGAAAAGCGACGGATTCGACCGGAAGTCGCAAGGTCCCCGCGCGTGCGCAGAGCGTGGCGTACCGCGTGCGCGATGCAATGCGCTGTCCGACAGCACCCGTTCTCTCCGCTCGCGCCCGTGAAGGCGAAAACGGCGCGAAACGCGAGGAATGCTCGGCGCTTGCGAAGCAGATGTGCGCTAGCGCCCCCTACCATTTGCTCTGGCGATGGCGCTTGTGTTCCATTGACAGATTGCTTCGGTTGCTCTCCGCCGGAGTGGAGTGCTCCGGCGCAGAGTTCGTCGCCCACTCCGAATCCGCCAATGGAATTCACCATAAAAACCCACCCTGCGGAAAGCAGACACTGCTGTGAACAGCTCAGCGAAAGCTCGCCGTTGTGCACGGTAAGGGAATTGGAGAGGACATTTTTTCAGTTGCCTCCTTTGTATACAGAGGCCTGTGATCACTCTCTTTGGAGCTGCCGACGCCTGCTGTTTGTCGTCACACAAATCAGGAGTGGCGTTTGGATCAGATGCGCTCCACGGGCATTGTTGTAACTTTGCGTTTCCTTGCCTCCCGGCTCTACTTTCCCCCCTACGTGATTTTCCTTTCAAGGTCATAAGAGGCGACGAGTGCGGCAACACCCGAACTGCGACTGTGTTTGCATTGACAGATTCGTGGGACCGAGGGGCGGCGACTCGGGAGAGAGGGTCCCGGGATTTTGGGGCAGTTGCAACTATGGAGGACGCTGGGTTTTTCTTTGACGCTGGCCTTGTATTCCACGCCGAAGCAGTTTTAGAGCGCCTCTTTCTTTGTTCACCATCGAAGACGTTCTACGACTGTTTCTACGCGACAGTCATCACGTGCAAGCGCAGCGCCCCACAGTCTGCGCACAGGCACGCGCCGCTGGATGAAAAAGCGCACGCTTTTTCATCCAGCGGCCAGGAATCGGCAGGCGAGAGCGATCGGCCGCGTTTCATCACGCGCGCTCAAGATCACGAGGCGCACGTGACGTCACTTCTTTCCCCCGTGCCATCCCTCTCTGCTTAGGGACGAGAGAGCGTGCGACTAATCTCTCCGCTCGTAGTTGGTGGACGCGAGATATTTTTGCGGCAATAAGCGAAGATACCGAGGTCATTCGGCGATTACCTGGAAAAGTGGCTCAGGTTAATGACATTAGCTTAGGCAATGACATTATTCGGCTCTTCGCGGTTCATAGAATGAACACGATGTCCTTGAACCGACTGAGACTGACTGAGAACGTATTGGTAAGTAGTATTTTAAACTTAAGTACGGGCAAGTGTGTTCATCTTTTTTTTTTCTTTTACTATGAGGAAATAGATAATCGATGCCCGTTACTATCTAATAAGTGAAATAAAAATGCGGTTAAAGCTTCTGTATTATATATTTATTAAAAAAACTGGAATGAATACACCGAAAGCCACCATATAACCACACGGACTGATCACCGTGCAAAATTAAGGAATACCGGGCCAGGACGAACCTGTATGCATATTCTTTTTTTATATATTGTTGTTAGAACTGTCCTTTAGCGGAATCGACTGCCATGTGAGCAGTTGTGCAGTACTGATGAAGATGTTTTTTTTTTTCAATTGTAACCCCCCGCTGCAACGACCTCGGGCTAAGCGGGGAAATGCCTGCATATGGAATAGAAATGACGCGCTGACCTTTCCAGCTTGGAATCTAGGCCTTTTCTGCACATTCTATCATTCTCAGCACTCAGTCATCACAGCAGCTGATATTGCTGTCCACTCGAAAGCTGTTTATCTCAGGCACTCACCCGGCCATCTTGTTTGTACGGGCTGCAGCGACCTGCCTGTCCCCACGTTGTGATGCTCTCCCATTCCATTTGGAATGATTGCATTGAAAATGGCAATGTGGAAATTTACACAGCTCACATGTCATATTGTTACGCGGAGAGACGCCGACTGTGGAGAAGTCGGGAGAGGGTGCCCTTCACCTGAAGGCAGTCCCCAAATAGCCGTCGCCTTCTTCAAAGCACTTAACTTTTGATGGCTGTTCACAGCAACATCATGGACCTTTGAGGCAACAAATAAATATAGCTTTTTACGGAATGTCAGTGTCCGAGAAGTCCGGGTGAATTTCATTTGTGCTACGAACAGGTCACACGCATAAACGACCTCACATGCGTGTACATGATGCATACGTCATTAGAATCAACGTACCTGTGTGCATTGGCGTATGACAAATATGCGGTGACATGTCGCGACAAAAAAAGTTCTGAAATTCTGCAAGCGTAGAAAAGGGTTGTTCGAACGGCATTCACACGGGGCGCGTTATTTGTGGCTCCTGGCGCGTCGGTGTTCACGTCGTTCACTTAACAGCGCAAGCTGTTATGAGCTCACCTCAGCAGCCGACTTTGGAGGCGTTTTCGTCCGCTGCCGCCCTTCGAAGTTATCGTGTACAACTAGGAAAGAAAAGAAAAAAAAAGAATAGGGTTCGAGCCGGGATTTCTCGGTCGTAGTATTTCAACACCGAGCCAGTGGTTGAAACTGCTTCGGCAAAAGCGGGCGAGGAATCACGTTAGCAGCTGTGCAAACATTGAGAATAGAATCAGGGCAGCTGGAATACCCCCCAGGTAAGCGGGAATGGAAACTTTCAAAACAAAAAAAGAAGTCACTGCTGTGATGGCAACCCATTCGCGCGAGGAGGAAATGCGCGCGACTATCTTGTGTGCCCTGTTGTGACCGGGGTTTAGATCCGTCCCACCGCTGCAACCAGTTGTTGCGACGTTAGGGCTGCGTCGTTCCCGGACTCCGTTTGGTAGCGTGCCAGAGTCTCCGGGTTGAGGAACTGATGCTAGCAAATTGGGAAAACGAAAACAAACAGGTTTGCTGACACTTTTTGTACACTTATTTACACCGTGAAAAGGTAAGAGTTCAGCGACGAGCGAACCGGATGAGCCTTTAACCCAGGGCCCCTTTTTTTCACTCAGCATAACGCCTCGTGCGCTGCTGTTTCAATCCGAGGTGGCAGCCCCCCCTCACGCACGCGGCGGAAAAGTTAGGATGGGAGCCGGTTGCTCGCGGGCGCGACGGGCGATAGGCGCGTCGCTAAAGTCCGACGTGTTCTCTTACTGCTGCAGCTGCAGGAACACGTTGGCAAATAACCGCTTGTAAAATTCTGCCGGTTAACACAGAAATCACACGAAAATGAAAGCAGTTAACTTTTCACCAGAGCTGAGCGGCATGTAAACAACTCCTGGAACTTCGTCCATAAATGAGCCCACTTTCATGAAACTGTTATTATTTGCTTAATATGTGTACGCAGACATAACAGGACAAAGCGAAATAAAGAAGGAGCAGGCTGCCATCTAGAGAACGCTAGCGCATTTCACTCTGACGCGTGATATCGTCGTGTTTGCGCGAACGGCGAGTAGTGGCAGTCAGTGCGGAAACAGACACGCATTTGCAGCGTCCCCGGAGAGAAACAAAAAAATAATGAAAAGCTCACCGCCACTCGTACATCGTAGTCCACGATTTTCATTAGCACTATGCGCTCCTTAAAGGGACACTAAAGGCAAATAACAATTTATGTCAGAGTGAAAGCCCAATGTATGACAACTTCTAAAACGGCAATATTATCAACAGCAGTGCCCTACTTACCGAGAAATTAAGCTAAATGTATCACATGATGAGCGCCACGAGTGGGACATTTTCGAAGTGATCCCGATGACGTAGGGAAGTCGGCCTACAATAAATCACTAGTAATCAAACTAGCAGCAGTAAAAAAAGAACATTCCGAGCATCAAAAGACGTAATAAAATGCTGTTTGTCCGTTTCCGCTTGATTCATGGAAAACAAAACCTCCGTGGCGTTGCCATGGGGAACGGCGCGCGTGGTTCAAAGGTTCCGTTTTCGCCGAACTGCGCCTTGCCCGTCTCAGTGGTAGTTTCGGGATCGCGTACTGCCGTGCGTGTTTTGCGCGCTCGTGAAAGTCGCTCTGACAGAAAGTTCGACAAAATGCCGCATTTGATATTGCCGGATGCCCGAATGGTGCACAACGCCAGTGCTGCAGCAAGGAAACCGGTGTGTCTTTTCACTGGGTGCCGCGGAATGAACCCTTACGCTCGAAGTGGCTTAGTGTCATGCCATTATGCCAGTGTGCTAAACAGTCAAAACCTCTGCGTGTGTGCTCGCTGCACTTTCGAACTGAGGATTACGAGACCAACCGCAACTTGATGAGGGCTTTGAATGTGCCCATCCGAGCAAGTCTTTGCCGCAGCGCCGTTGTTGCTACTGTGGGTCCCGCTGCTTCCGCTCGGCTGCTACTAGTGTCGGCGGCCGCGCAGTAAAAGCGGGCAAGGTTGGGCACGGCAGCAGTGACGTATGAAAGTCGTATTTTCAGGCGGGAGATTTCAAGCGCGCTAACGCGATGCGGACCACTAAAAACGTGATTTTATTTCAAAATAAGCACTTCCTTGGCACAAAAGCAGCACTACGAGGTTTCTGGATCGCTATTTCAACAATCAACGTCGACTTAATATTCGCCTTTAGTGTCCCTTTAACGATGTCGGAAGTATCCGTCGCGTTCAGGATTTTCTTCTTTCATGCTGCACAACTTACCACTCGCGTACAACTTCGAGCAACTCGTTGAAGCAACTCGTTGAAGCACCTGTTCACATTTTCAACCCTACGAAAACCGCAGAACAACACGATGGTTGCTTCTCGTAGTCATGTTCACGCGAGAGCCCTCGACGCGCTCTTCTAGCAGACGACACCCAGCAAGGGACTCATGGGCACTTCGCACGGCCCGAAATGGTGTGTGTGGTTCGATCGACTCCCAGTGCGGTTTCAAAGGGACGTAGCAGCACTAATTGTTTCTCCTTACCGCTGCACGCAACTGCGTTTTTTTTTCTCTCTCTACGGAAAAATGTGATCATAGCTTGGTTTTCAGCAGTAAGCGGGATGAAAAGGTCTCTTGCCTTTCTCGGGTGCCTTGAGGCCAAAAGGGGACTTAAACAGAGCGTACGTTCGGCGAGTTGTTGCATAGCTTAAAACGAAATATCTACGTAGTCGAGAGTTCGACGGAACACCGTCTGGTTAATACAGACGGTATATTAACACAGACGTCTGGTTAACACAGACGGAAGAAGAGAAAGATGGTTGCCTCCCCTTTCTTGGACGCACTTGTAAAGCGTGCTCCCACAGGCCTCGCCTTCGCCGTGTACCGAAAGCCAACTCACTCCGGTAGATACCTTGACTACGAGTCAGTTCATCCGGTAGCCCACAAACGCTCAGTGGTTCGCTCTTTAGTTCAACGAGCCATTCGCACCTGTTCCGATGCAAGAAGCCTGCAGGAGGAGCTCCAGACCATTGAAAATGACCTCATCAGGAATGGATATCCTAAACATTTTATTAAGAAAGCAACTAAGTTCATCATGCATAACCAGCAGCAAAACAGTCAAGCCATTGATAATACAGCGTCAACACGCCAGCGCGCAGCGATTCCGTACATTCAAAGTGTAAGCGAAGCCCTAGCTCGCGTGTTTGGAAAACGTGGTGTCCAGATCGCGCATGTGCCAGCAAGCAAGCTTAAGGATGACTTGCTAAATGTGAAGGATCCTCTCCCTCGGCAACGTTTTCCTGGTGTGGTCTACAAGATCCCATGCGCCGACTGCGAATCGGTGTACATTGGCGAAAGCGGAAATTTCTGCAAGCGTCTGAAGCAGCACAAGAACGACGTCGCCAAGGGCCACACAGTGACAAATGCACTCGCAGAGCATTCCGAGAAGACGGGCCACGAGATAAGCTGGGACAACGCGCGCAGCATGGCCACGGAGAAGAATTGGGCGACGAGGCTCAATCTCGAATCACTAATAATTCAGACGACAAGTAACACAATCCATCTGGCACACTAAACCACGTGTACTCCCGGACTTAGCGTCATGCGCTCAACGCTACTTAAGAACCTGCTGCCCTGCCGTCATTCCGTTGTGAACAAAGGATCCGTACGGACCCCGAAACGTCATTTTGTTTTTTGACATTGGTCAGTGACCTGTTTTTTAACAAACGAAATATTTGTGGCGCAACTGAGAACGAGGGAGACAAACGAGAGATCCTATCCTGTGTTCTCTCATTTTTCGTTCTCATTAGCACCACAAATATTTCGTTAAAAAAAGGGGGGGACTTAGTTGGATGCCGCCGAGAGCCGCGGGCTTTGACGAAGTGGCTTTTTGGGCTCGATGGTTGAAGCGCTAGCAGACACGGACGTCCCGTTGTGTCCTTCTCGTCCGTGCCTGCTAGCGCTATGATATCTTTTGACAGGCTGCCACCTATACGTGAAACACAAGCAAACGTGAGTCAGCACGGTGTATTTACGCACAAAAAGGCGAACAAAGATAGAAACGCTGCCGCCGCAACCGCCCCTGCCGGGCTGAAACATGCGGGCGCGCACGTATCTTCTTGGTGGTTCGGGAGGAAAATGAAAAAGGCACCTAATTTCTGTCTGCGGTAAGGGTGGATAAAAGAAAAGTAGAAAGAAATAGGGAAGGTTGTGATCGGAGGTCGACAGGGGCGACGAAGAGAGAAGAGGACAGGAAAGATTGGGGAGCCGGTCACAGGAGTTCATGGACGGGACCACGATTCAGCCAGGGGCACGATGCACGTCGGTGACGGGGCGGCGAAGGCCCCGCCGATGAGAGGCGCACTTTTACGTCTCTCTGCTAGTTCATTGTATCTCTGCCGCCCAACGGAGCTCGTACGAGGCTCTTCCCATTGTGGGGAGCCTTCCGTCGCGGGGAGTTCGTTACTGGGATGGATGCAGGTGCTCCAGTAGTGTCAGAACGCATCGCCGTCGCCACCGACGATCAGTCATAACAGCCCCGACCGCTTGCATATTTCTCGCCCGATTGTGTTGCCGCTGCTGCTGCGCATGTTTTCGACAGTTAATTCACTTTAAATCTCAGCACGTGCATAAAACATTGTTTGGAAATGTTTCTCACTTCAATACGCGCAAGCCAGCACGCCCTGATGCGTGAAATTTTGTTTCAACGAAAAAACGTAGTAGTCGGAAAATGTGGTTTATTCGCTGCTTTTATTAGCAACGTATCGAAAACGAAGACATTCAGTACATGTCACAGTAGCGTATAGCTGTGTATCTCGTATAGTAAGTACAAATGATCGCATTCTAAAGAGATGAGACGGAGCTGGCTGTGGTGGGGTCGCCTTCTTGAAATAAGGACAAAATGAGTAACATTTAAGCTCGCATGTTTGGCTATTGCTTAAAGAAATCCCAGCACTTTTCCCGCAAAATGGCGCATACAACTCAGACTTGTCAGTTCCGATTGTATTAAATGCGAAGCATTTCTTAGCGAACCTCAGGTACTTTGGGCGTTTCTGTCTATCTGTCTATCTATCTATCTATCTATCTATCCGCCTACGTCTGGGCGCTCTCCTGGTTGTCTCCATAACTTCTAATGTACCAAAATTGGCATAGCAGGGGATCAGTGTATGACAAACACGATTCACTGGTCATGGCATGAATAACGCAAAATACCTGTCGTGTACGTCATGAAACCCTTTCTCTCTGTCACGTGTGGCACATACCCGCATACCAGAGTTTATGTTATGCGGGCGCGCCACAGGTAATACAAAGTCTCAACCAACACAGTAAACGCGAACACACACATTGATACGCAAGGAAAGTTATAATAATAACAATTGTTGGGGTTTTATGTCCCAAAACCGCGATATGATTATGAGAGACGCCGTTGCGAAGGGCTCCGGAATTTTGACCGTCTGGTATTCTTTAACGTGCACCGAGATCGCATAGTACACAGGCAGCTAGCATTTTGCATCTATCGAAATGCGACCGCCGCGGCCGGGATCGAACCCGCCACCTTCGGGTCAGCAGCCGAGCGCCGTAACCGCTACACCACCGTGGCAGACACAAGGAAAGTGAGGGAGCTGAAGACAGAACACCCCTGGAAGACGCTCAACTACCATGCACTCATTCACGTGGTCCGCAACGTGGACCACGTCGATTACGCAAAAACCGGGGTCAATGCTTCGTACAATAAATCTTCCGAGCGAACAAGGCCTTTCATCATTACCGGTGACTTCAACATTGATTTATCAAGACCCAACAACGCCTGGTCCTTATACTGCGTGAAAGACGGTTTGAATGTGGACAGGGCATCAAAAGACCTCTTGGCCACGTGCAGGACAGGAGGCGTCGTATATCATTTCATCGTAAGAGGCATCGAGGATTTCCACCAGCTGTGCTATACCCTGCACTTCACTACACTTAGACCCCTCGTAGCCGCGATCACGAACGGATCCGATTAACAAGTCCGGCTGGTGCTCACTGATCACGGTGATGATGACCGTGTTCAAGAACTGTCAAGGACCCCTTCTACACATACACACGGGTTCGTGAAACGCGCGTGCATTCTCTGTCATAACGGACAAGTATAAGCATAACAACTGTAACACAACTGTCATAACTGCATCTGTGACGTACGTGCAGTGCGCCTGCGCGTGCCACTCGGCTGTGTGTATATCCAGGGCAACTTTCCTGAATGAGGCTTAGTTGCGAGCCTGTCCTGTGCATCTGTGTTCCTTCTTTGTGCTGTTCGGATTCGCGCAGTATTGAAGAATATAAGCACTACACATCGGCTTACCGCGTCTGGTCTTGGTAGCACCCCTCTTGCTGTTGGCATCGTTACGCAACTGTAAACAACTGGTTAAATAATACATATGCGACTCTTCAGCATATATGAGTGTGTTTATACCACTTCCACATTTCTCTAGCGTCATTCCGTAACGCTTCGCTCAAGATGAAAAATTATGCCACAGTCACCATCCCGCGCATGCTTCGCATAACATCGATTCCCACGGTACGTGGCATCTGCCGAATTTTTTCTTCGCATGACTTCAATTAAAAATACTCCTCCAAAGGGCATTGAGCAATACTCCAAATTTTAATGCTATTTTACATTCACGTAACATGTTAAACATCACTGGTTTCTCATTAGCTGTCGAAGAATATTGTAGTATTGTGAGTTATTTGTTTACTTTTGCTTTACCGTACTACACGAGAAGGAATTCAATCCCAATCATTTAAAAGCTGCTGGGCGCCGGCACGCGTACTCTTGCTCCTGTAGAAGTAGCAACCAAACTTATGGAGATCACTGAAGCGCGTGGCAAGACTTGGCTTCGTCATATTGTGCGGTTTTACTAACCACGATACGTCCATGAGACGAGCCGTAGAGATGGACTGTGGACTATTTTGACTACCGGAGCTCTCATCGAGACACCATTTGATCCCGCGACCTCGTGCTTCACAGCGCAGCACCGTATCCGATACGCCACAATGGTGGGGGTCGTTTGTTGCAACGCCAAGAACTCTGCATCTTCTTACGAGCGTTAATTCGCTCGTTGTGAAAAGAAAATATTCGCATCTTTAGCTGCGCCAGAATCTGGAACACCGTGCACCGCACATGATCATCCAATAATAATAATAAAAAAAACGCCAGGCCTGCGCGGAATGCGCAGCACAGTCACAGCGAAAGCTGGAAGAGCGGTATTTTTAACTTTTTGTATTTCTCTCTCTCTTTGTGTCTTTCGGTCCCCACGCAGAGTAGCAAGTCAGCGAATTTACACACGCCGGCTAAATTCTCTGCCTTTCAATAAAGAGCTCTCTCTCTCTTTAGAGTCCGTTATAAACTCTATTGTGGCTACTAATACAAGAACACTAGCAACGTACCCGCTGCGCCACAAATTATAATTTTTGTGAAGTTGGGAAGCAGCCACCACGACATTATTCGTCATCCTGCGGAGAAGCAAGGTACCTACCATCTGTAAGGCATTCTGTGCACTCTGTAGATGCTGTGGCTGATGACGATGAAGAATTATGGCAGAGGCATTTGTAACGGGTTGGCAGCTACGACCCACTAGTTACGTAATTCGCATTGTGTGACGCCCGGTCGTTCCACCACGCTTTATAACATACGTTAACGTGAGAAAGAGAGAGAGGGAATTAACTTTATTGAGACCTGAGGAAATGAATCATGGGTGCCTTATGGGCTTCCTTGGCAACCAATAGAAGTGCACTTGCGAGGAACCCACTACGCTATAAATCATCATACTTTTTGTGAAGTAGGGAAGCAGCCACTATGCAATTTTTCGTCATTCTGCGGAGAACCGTGGTACCCGCTAAACACCTATAAGGCGTTATATGCACTTTGTTGATGCTGTGGCTGATGCAATGAAGAATTATGGTAGAGGCATTTGTAATGGGTTGGAAGCATTTAACAACCCACTCGTTGCGCAATTCGCATTGTGTAACGCCTGGTTACAAAATTCGCGTTGTGTGACGCCTGGTTGTTATTTTACTCTTCTACCACACTACATTACATATGTTAATGTGGTTCCTTCCAGACATGAAGCCTGTATAGGATATTTTTGCAAGGCAGTTTCAAGCACCGGCATGGCTCTGAAGTAGAATACAGGGCTCCCACGCAGAGGGCCCAGGTTCGAACCTCGTTCTATCCCCGATATTTTTCTTATTTAGTTTTTTTTTATTTCTCGCGATAGTGATTACGGACACCGGCGGCGGGGGCGGCGGACAACTAAGGCGCCAAAAACGGCCCTTGTTGTGATCTCATAACAGCTTTCGCTGTAAAACGCCAGGCTTGCGCGGAAAGCGCACCGCAGTCAAAGCGAAAGCTGGAAGAGGAGCTGGAGTTGTGAACTCTCTTGGGGGTATACTAATACAAGTACACTTGCAAGGCACCCACTACGCCATAAACCATATTTTTAGTGAAATTAGGAAGTACCCACTACGCCAGTATTCGTCATTCTGCGGAGTGCGAGGTACCCGCTACAACCTGTAAGTGCAATTCGTTAATACTGTGGCTGACGACGATGAAGAATTATGGCTGAGCCCTTTGCATGGAGGAAGAAAAAAAGCCAAAAACATGAAACAGGGGCATGCTGGGAAATGAGCACCCCCACGTGATAGACAAGCGGTGAGTTGTACGCGTAGCGCCTCTGAGGCCATTAACCCATGCATTTTCTTCCATGGCGGCGTCGATGGCTGCGTCGTATCTTTTAGATGCGAAGCAGCTTTTGCGCTGGGCTGTGTTCGTAGTGCCATTGGCGACCGTCCCACCTAGCATAGCCATTTGAGCGCGCGCTCGCGCCAAGGAGAAGTCTTCCTCTTGTTCTTCGACCGCCTTGATGATGATACGTGCACAGCACTTTAGGGTACCGGGCTACCGTATGCTGTCCTAGCTTGGCGTAACGCAAACACAAACCATGTGTGCTGGCACGCGCTAGCGCGTTCGGGCCTGTGTAAGGGGTTGGGTAAGATGCTGTGGCCTCTCCCCCTTACACTCTATCAGCAATCACGTGATGGTGTCGGGGAACGAGATCCTGCAGACCCGCGATGAATGCTTAATAATGAATGCTTGCGGACGCGCGATGAATGCTTATAACTCACCAGAATTCACAATTTCTTCCATAACTGATCACACAGATTTTTATAATTCTTGATTCTTTATTTCGGCCTGATATGCATTTCGCAAGTTCATGCTTATATGCCAACATTGTTTAGATGCGGGCTGTAACTGGCTCGCATTCTCCATGTACTACTTATCTTTCGAATGTAGAGGGCCTGAACGAGAAATATTAAAATGTAGTGTGCCTGAGTAAAGAAGCAAAATATTTAATTGGACTCATATTTCAGTATCCATAGCAAGACATTATTGACTGTGTTAATTATTAACCACCACTGCGGCAACGTCCATATCGCGTGTCTCCCACAGAACGTCGGGTAATTAATGAGCAAGTCGGCGATATGCTTCGACGCGACGTTATTCGACCCTCGGACAGCCCATGGGCGTCTCCTGTAGTTCTCGTTGCCAAGAAGGACGGTTCTGTGCGCTTCTGTGTGGACTACCGAAGGCTCAACAAGATCACTCGGAAGGATGTTTATCCGCTGCCGCGAATCGACGACGCGATTGACAGCCTCCAGGGAGCAGAATACTTTTCATCTCTCGATTTGCGCTCGGGGTACTGGCAAGTACCCATGGCTGATGACGCTCGACCGAAGACAGCCTTTGTCACGCCCGACGGCTTGTACGAGTTCAACGTCATGCCGTTTGGTCGGTGCAATGCGCCCGCGAACTTCGAGAGCATGATGGACACCGTTCTGCGCAACTTGAAATGGCACACGTGCTTGTGTTACCTGGATGACGTCGTCGTTTTCTCTCCGGACTTCTCCACGCATCTTCAACGTCTGCGGCATGTTTTGACGCGTTTGAGCAACGCCGGCCTCCAACTGAATCTGAAGAAGTGCCGATTTGCAGCACGGCAGATGACAATCCTAGGCTACGTCGTGCCCAAGGAGGTTTAAAAAAATTGCTGGAGTGGCGATTAATGGGCAATAGTGAAGCCGTGCCCACCAAAAGATGGCGGCTGCGCCCGCCATCTTAGTAGGGGCACGATAATCCATCGGCGTTTGGCGAACGAAGGCGAGCGTTTTCGACGCCCGCCAGACAACTTTAATATGGCAATCTTTAGGGGTCAGATACTGCTGCAAGTGTGTCTTCATGTTACTAGTTTTCGTAAAAAAGCCTCAAAGCCATGGCAAGTTTTATTGGAGATCAATCGCCAATACTCCTCTGGACAGGTTACTTTTGTCGGCCACAACGATCTTTTATTCTTTAATTAACGTAGTTTTTGCATAAACAGATCAAAGCCATTTGATCTCTAAGTAGGCACCACCAGAAAAGAGCATTTTTCCGAGCTCTTTGGTGGGCAAAAGCTGGCTTCACTTGCGCTGGGAAGCTGTTGCAAGAGCTTCCACTCCAGAATTTTTTTAGGGGCGAAGCTCCTTAAGGCGGCACCCGTTCGTCCCTCGTAGTCGTAGTCGTAGTGAGTAACAAGTCTTACGCTTTGACCTCCAAGGTGGTGCCGGTGGGAGATTTTCCTGTGCGTTGTTGAACAATAAAAAATTCGCAGCGTGCGCGTTAACTAAAAGCCGAATTCTTCTGTCTCTCATTCCCCATTAGCAGCCATTGGCATGTTCCAGTAGGAAACGTTAGTAGAAGTAGAAGTGTAAGTGTTAGCTAAAAGCCGACTTCTTCTGTCTCTCATTCCCATTAGCAGCCATTGTTTACCTCCAAGGTAGTGCCTGGTGAGATTTCTCCTGTGCGTGATTAAACAATAAAAATTTTGTTCAAAACGCCGTTGATTGATGAAATAAACCAACGAAAGACGCCAGATGTTTTGTAAAAGCAAAACGAAAGAACGCCAGATGTTTCTAAAGCAAAACGAAAAGACGCCAGCTGCTTAACGAAAGACGCCAGAACGCCAGATGTTTTCTAAAGCAATGGTTTTCTAAACAATGAAAATTCACAGCGTACATGTAAAATTAAAGTGAGCTGCAAGTCGTCATAACTCATCGAACCTTTAGTATAAACGCGCCCGATCTCACGTCGGTGATGATGTACTGGGCAGAATTCACGGAAGATTCACGGTTTAGCGATGAACCTCCGCAGCTTCGCCCACTCATCATCATTCACTCCGTGGATATGCTGTGATTTTTTTCAAACCTCCTTGGTCGTGCCCAAGGACGGAATCCTTCCCGATCCGGCCAAGCTTCGGGCCGTGGCCGAATTTCCCAAACCTCGTCCATCAAAGAACTGCGCAGTTTCGTAGGACTGTGCTCTATTTTCGACGTTTCATACGCAACTTTGCCACCATCATATCGCCGCTAACGAAGCTCCTTGGGAGTAACGGGCGCCTACATTCGTGGTCGTCCGAATGCGACGACGCGTTCGCAAAGCTCCGTCATTTGTTGACGTCTCTTCCCATACTACGCCACTACGACCCTACGGCCCCAACGGAGGTACACACGGGCGCCAGCGGTGTAGACCTCGGCGCTGTTCTTGCGCAGCGCAAACGAGGGTTCCCGGAATATGTCGTAGCCTACGCAAGTCGCACGCTTACTAGAGCCGAGACCAATTACACCGTCACGGAAAGAGAGTGCCTGGCGATCATCTGGGCCCTTACAAAATTCGGACCTTATGTGTATGGTCGTCCATTTGATGTGGTCACCGATCACCACGCACTATGCTGGCTGTCGTCATTGAAGGATCCCTCGGGCCGTCTCACCCGTTGGGCACTTCGCCTGCAAGACTACGACATCCGCGTGCTGTACCGCAACGGACGCCAGCATGCTGACGCCGACGCCCTCTCGCGCTCCCCCTTGCCTGACGACAATGCCTCCTGCTCAGTATCTCACATTGCTGTTTCTTCCATCGATGTTCACACCATCGCAACCGAGCAGCGCAAGGATAAATGGATCGCCTCGCTGATAGACTTGCTCATTGATCCGTTGGCAACACCAACCACTCGCGCGTTGCGTCGTCAAGCCCACCATTTCGCCATTCGTGACGACCTACTGCACCGACGCAATTACAACGCCGACGGCCGCCAGTGGCTACTTGTGATACCCCGATGTCTGCGTGCCGAAAAATGCGAGTCCTTCCACTCTGATCCGCAATGCACGCACTCTGGGGTATCCAAAACTTACAACCGCATTCGACAACGATACTTCTGGCGAGGGATGTACCGCTACGTGCAGAAGTTCGTCCGCTCCTGCCTCGATTGCCAACGCCGAAAACCTTCAACGCACGTGTCACCAGTCGGTCTACAACCATTACCTTGCCCTAACCGTCCGTTTGGGCGCGTGGGCATCGATTTGTATGGACCACTTCCTCTGACGTCGGCTGGTAGCCGTTGGGCCCTCGTCGCCGTTGACCATCTAACGCGATACGCCGAAACCGCTGCCCTCCCAGCGGCTACAGCGCGCGGTGTTGCCTCCTTCCTGCTACACCGATTCATGCTGCGTCACGGTCCACCCAAGGAGCTTCTCAGCGATCGAGGCCGTCTCTTCTTGTCGGAAGTCGTCGAAGCCATTCTCAAGAAGTGCCATGCTGTTCACCGCAAAACTGCTGCTTACCACCCGCAGACGAATGGCCTAACCGAACGCTTTAACCGCACGCTCGGCGACATGCTCTCAATGTACGTCGCCGCCGATCACACAAATTGGGATGCCATTCTGCCCTTCGTCACCTAATAATACCGCCCCTCAGAGCACTACTGGTTTTTCACCCTTCTTCCTGTTGTACGGAAGGCACCCGTCGCACACCATTGACACGATACTACCCTACAAGCCGGATCCATCACATTGTGCGCCTATTTCTGACACAACCAGGCTTGCTGAAGAGTGTCGCGAGCTTGCAAAGACCTTTACAACGCACGAACAAGAGCGGCAGAAGAGCCTTCGCGGTGGCAACACCACTTCTGAGTCCACGTTCCTCCCCGGAGCGCTCGTATGGCTCTCGGTCCCTACCACTGCAACCGGCCTCTCTTCAAAACTACTGCCGAAATACGAAGGCCCCTACCGGGTCGTTGAGGGCACATCCCCGGTCAACTACCCGATCGAACCCATCGAACCAGCTTCGGACATGCGCCGTCGAGGGCGCGACATAGTCAACGTGGAGCGCCTCAAGGCCTACTATGATCCACTCATAGTGACGAGCTGTTAGGTCGCCGGACGGCTCCCTTTTCGTACCCGGGGTAATTGTGGCGAAGCAATTGGTACTGTTTAACGGTTGCGCTCTCCAGCGGCTCCTCATGCTCTTCTAAACGCCGCTCGCGCACGGAGCCTTTGCCTTGACTGTCGCCATAGCGCGTTGTCGCCGAGTGCCGTCCAATAAACAACTGTCACTTTTGTGGATGCAATGCATCAAGGCGAAAGAAAGTCATCTTGAAGTTACACTAACTGAAATTCAGAGGAACAGTGTATTGTACTACTAGAGTGTTAATTATTAGTTCGAAATTTAATGACAGAATTGGCATAACTATATTAAAATTGGTCCTAAGTGTCACTGTAATGCTATATCCTTAATACATACAAATGGAGTAATTGGTGAAATTTGCTTATTTTCACAAATACAGAATAATATTCTTTAAGGATGGCTTAGATTACAGCCACTTCCCACAGAGTGATCTTGTTTCTTCTCCTTATTTGTTGATTTGCATCATGTGGCTGCCATACGTAAGGCCCACGGACAGAATCAACTGAATAGATTAGCAACATGTACTAGTGGGAAGCTCCAAAGGCAGCACACTTGTAAACGCATGGATGAACACAAAGCACTAATATGGGTGAACAGCGAGAAACATGCATTTGTGTGATCTTTTTGTCACTCTTGCCTTTGTGCTTTGTACTTCTGTCTTCCTATACCAAGGATATCTACCATCCGACTCATATTTCTGTCACCCCAGAAGCCAGCACCATACTCTAACATGTTCGGTCTTCATTTCATTGCTTATTGCTTATAGCAGTATTGCACTGAAATAAACTATAGAGCAGTATTGCACTGAAATAAACTATTGCATTCACAAAAGCATCACCTTACACATATATGGATACATATCATATCTTATTGCACACTCCTAGTGCATACTTTAAAAAATGGCACACTACAGTGTGCCATTTTTTAAAGTATGCAATAGGAGTGTGCAATAAGATATGATATGTACCCATATAGTATGGATTCCTTAGAAAATAGTACTATGTAAAGCACATTGCTGAATGAGATAGTGTTTTTATGTATGCAATAATTTATTTTGTTGTACTAGCATGCCAATGTCATTATTTTGTTCTTACGTGTATAAATTACAGTGTGCAATAACATTCTATGCGTCCCTGCTATTCATTTATTTAGTGATTTCATGCTAACTGGCTATTTCTGTGTCCAGTGCAATGTAATGGTATTTATATGTTTATTTGTTGTTTGAGAATAAAAATGTTCTCAGATGTAGCAGCTAAACGCAATCGATTTGCAGGAAAAACGCTGTAGCCTGTATATGTATGTCGAGGCAGCAGCAAAACATGGGCAACAAAAGTATGCAGGCCCGCTCACTGCTTTGCAGAGTGTTCGAACAGCCCTGTGCTGATGCACGGGATACCCACTGGGCCAGGAGTTGGCGGAAGCCAGACCGACTAACCGTACAGTGAACTCTCTACACGAGATAAATCTTGTCATTGTTAAGGTGCAAACTTGCAAGTTTTGTCATTACAGCGCAGTGCACTACATATCTGAAGCAAAATGAAGCTGCTAAAGCATGCAGCTCAGGGGCGTGAGGTAAAGTCCGTAGCGTGGGTGGCGCACCTATTTCCCGCAATCATTTCTGCAATTGAGGGTCCTGCAGTTGAGACTGTGCGATCGTCTGCATTAGTGGCCGCACAGATAAAGCGACGATACGTCATCAGAACCTTTATTTTGCAAAAGATGCCCTTATATACTTTACACAAAAGTGCGTGGGCCGATCTTTATAAAACAGTACTCCTTGGAACAAGATCCACACTAACGCTGTCTAGTTGCAGTAGTTGCCCTTAATTCTTGTATGACATCACGATGAATGCAGCGTCACGAGAAATATTCACGTCAGCAAACAAATAAAACGTACCGTACCTGACCAGCGCCAGGCGCTGACCTGACTCAAGATCAGTCAGCCCTTGCTCTGGTTGCCAAATTGTACAAACAGTGCGAGCAGTCCGTCCGCAAATGAACACCGCAGAACACGATACCGCACGCTAGCTTGGAAGAAGACAATTCTGACGTGCGTCCCCTCTAGTGTCTCCTGCCTTCATCGCGCTTTCGTCTTTGTACACTGCCGCAGAAGGAGCCAGCCACTCTGGCTGTGCAGCCGCCACAGCCGCTGCGGGGTTTGCGCGTCTCCGTCGCCTAGGCAACCACAACTTCCGCGCATGCGCAGAATGCACCACAGCTGAGAACAGCGACGTGTACCACGTGATTTCTGCAACGCGCTGCGAAAATACTCTTCCTATTACGAAGCTCACGAATTCGTGTTTGCATCCGAGTTTAATTGCATTTGTGCTTCTCGCAGGCTTTCACAGGTACAGGGAGGATGGAAAGAAACGCGAACATAGCGGCGCGCTGTTTTCATCACGCTCTAACCGTGGTGGCAATAACAAGATACTAGAGGGTCTTTGATTGTGTCATGGATGACGTCGTCTTTTCATTAATCATCCAGGCTATTACCACTTGAAAATAAATGCGAAACATGCAAAGAATGCAGATGCCGCATGTTCGCGTGTCTTTCCATCCCCGCTGTACGTATTCCGCAGGCAGTCTGTCAGGCCGTGCTGCCGGTTCGATACTTGCACTCGAGTTTGATAGTATTCGCGTTTTATTTTCTATTTCAGTCTGTAGCAACCACGCTAATGCCTTAGTATGTCAAACTGGTGTGTTCCACTCTGCAAATGGAACTCAATGAAATCACGATTGTCTTTTTTTTTATTTCCCTTTATTGATAAAGACAAAAGACAACTTACAGGGTCCCTTATGCATTCACCTAAGACGACTGAAAGGCGAAAGCCATCTTCTTCTTTTTCTTCCAGTCAGTGTATTGAACATTCCCTGCCTCCCTCAGAGATATTACTGCGCCTAACGTGGTTTTCTTAACAGCCTCAAGGATCGGAGGCAGTGCAAGCTTTCTGCACATCAGCAGAGGCATGCACTGCCTCCGTGATCGGCCCATTTTGACCAAGTGAAGCTGTAATATGACGATGTCACCTTATGTGACGTCACGATAATGTCACGAAATTTTATTATCTGTGACGTCATATGATGACGTCATCACGTAATTATTTTTTGCATCACTCGTGCTGACGCCACCGACGATCAATTTTCGCGTTTGACGAGGTATCTAAGGCTTTCGCCTTAATACACTGTTCGGCTCTCGTTCTATGAAATTCCAACTGCCGCTGGTGTTCGGTAGAGGTGGCTTCCAGCAGTTAAGCAGGATAATTGGTATCCTAATACATCTTCGAACTACACTGAATATGCAGCCGTCATTTACGACCCGAAGATTTCATAGAATATAAGAAGCGGTGGCTTAAGAAGGATGCAGTAGCGTCAGTCTTTGCAGACTACCCTTCACATTTGCAGCCCAAGGTAACAACTGAACCAAGCATGGCAAGTATCGCAAGCGTGACCGTGCTGCGTCCGAACAGTCAACGAATGCATGTAGTACCAGTAGCAACGCTGCCTCGTGATCGCTGCCATGTGCATGCAGCGCTGACATTAGGTCCCGAAGCTGAAGAATCGGGGCCAATGGACACCACATGCGGTACTGGCGAAACAACCGACAATCATCATGTACAGTGTCCCAATGAATGCGTGTACAAGGCCGAGCAGGCTGCCTCATGCGACAAAAGCGTCCACGTCGACAGTTATTCGGCCTCTACTTTGCTCGCTATCGAAAAGGCCAAATGGAACAGAAAAGAAAGATACTTGAGGAGCCAGATACTGATGCTACAACAATCCGTCTACAAATACAAAGACGAGGTCAAGCAACTGACAACAGGTCGCACCATTTCTCACGCCTATCACATTGGCTCAAGGTAGACGACGAATAGAAACAGCGCTAGACGCGGGACGAGAAGAGGACACATACACGGCGCTGAACTAACAACCAATGTTTATTGCAAAAACGAGTGCAATATATAGGACACAGGTGTCTGCGCAGAAACACGGAACATCCACCAAAGTGCACAGCCATGTGATAAGGCCAAACTGCAAACATTATCAAGAGCCTGTCAAATCAGTGGACCCCAGATATCTAATTTCACAGCCATGAAGCGAAATTGAGGGTACGCTAACACAAGAAACATCATGCTGTTGAATGTGAAAGGCTTCGCTAATCTCGCGTTCGCGCTGCTTGCTATAGCGCCCCATGACCACACACTTATCGAGAATCGGCCGACAACCACAATCTTTACAGTGGTCAGCCAGGTGGCTAGGAACAGAGCCTTTCAGAGCATAAGAGTGCTCCCTCAGCCGATCATTTACGCATCGGCCTGTTTGGCCGATGTAACAGCGCCCACAAGTGAATGGTATTTTATAGACAACTGCTGAAACACATTCCACATAGCGCGTAGCGTGTTTCTTAGTGCATGCTTGTTTCTTAGGTCCATCACTGTTAACCCTGCGGCACAGCCCGGCCAGCTTGCCGCGTGCGCAGAAAACAACTCTTACACCAATTTTGCCTGCAACTTTCTTTAGCCTGTGCGAAACCTCATGTACGTAGGGAATAACCGCCGTGCTAGAGTGAGGCGTGATACGTCGGCTATGGCTTTGTCTGTTATTGGGCACTCTTAGCGACTTAAGGAGAGTCTCGGCGATGGAGGTTAACATGGGCATAGGGAAGCCTGCTTGTTGAAGACGGTGCACTTGGTGCGTAAAACTGCTGTCGACCTGGTGGCGACAAGAGCGAGTTAAGGCTGCCTTTAGGCAAGAAAGAGCGATGCTTCGCTTGACCAATTTGGAATGCGCGGACGTGAAAGGAAGAAGGGTTTTCTTTGACCGTGGCTCGTACCGCCAACAGACATGGTCAGACAAAAAATGCATTTCAAGATCCAGGAATCGTAGCCTGTCGTCAGACGTACACTCAGAAGTTAATTCTAGTCGCTCCATTTCACGCCGAAATACGTCAAAAATATCACCAGTGGTTCGTCGAGGGTTATTTTCATCAAATTGGTAAACAACTAAAAAGTCGTCTACATAGCGGAACACCTTAACAGTGCTTGTCTGGAGAAGCTTAGCCATGAGACTTCTGTCATAACGTGCGAGTAAAAGGTCGCTAAGCACCGGAGCTAAGCATGAGCCGATGCACACTCCTTCACGCTGAGTGTAAAAGGAGTCCTTGTGAAGTACAAAGGTCGATTGTAGGTAAAATTGCAGTAGTTCCAAAAACCTGTCAACATGAATTCCACACGCATTCTGAAATTTTGTGCACCCATAACGTTCAATGCACTGGCTAACTTCCTCGCACACGAGGTCATGAGGCAAAGAATAAAATAAGTCCTTGACATCAACAGAGAAGGCGCTTACTCGTTTTGGGCACTCAGTCCGGAGGTAATCGCTGACGATGACAGGGCTCTTGATTCGACAAGGGTCATCGATGGGTAGGACTGCCAGAGACCTCTGAAGATATGACGCAACGGGGCGCTGCCATGTACCCCGCTCGGAGACAATGGCTCTGAAGGGATTACCTTCCTTGTGTGTCTTCACTGAAAAGAAGACAGAAAGGCTCAGGCCCTTCGCCGTTTTCACAGACTTTGCCAAGGCAGTTAGTCCCATTTCGTCGCACAATTTGACCGCTTGCGTCCTCACTCTTGCTCCTTTGACGGCAGGGAGCTCCATGAAGTTCTTTCGAATGGCTTCCTCAGCCTTGCTGTCGTAGACTTGCTTCGGCATCAGCACGAACCCTCCTTCCTTGTCAGATTGGAGAAGCTTGACGTCAGCTCTTCGTAGGCCGGCGACGATGGCATTTGACCTTTGTCTAGCCGTCTTAATGTCTTGCGGAAGGCACTGGACACCCTCCTGGACAAGTCGACCAACTTCGTCATCTTTTGCTCGGCCGACGGTGCTTCTCACGAGGCCAAGCAGCTCAACCTTGTCTAGGTTTGGATGCTCGCAGAATTTTGGTCCATTTTGCAACACCTTTTTCACCCCGGCAGGAACAGCGACGTTTCCAAGGATGACGACCTCCTGTCCCTGTGGGGGTCGTTGGCGTCCCTTTTTCGGCAGCAAAGGTAGCAGCTGGCGCCATAAGAACTCAGTTGATTGATGGGCTAAGCGAAGATCCTGAAGAAAAAGCTACTCTTTAGATCCTCTTGGCGCCTGCCCCATGTGTGCGACGTGAAGGCATTCCGTGTAGAAGCGGACTTGTCGCCAAGCTTCGGAGCGAAGGATACGGCAGAGCCTGTTCGCATGTCCTGCGGACGGACGACAGGCTACGTCTGACGACAGGCTACGATTCCTGGATCTTGAAATGCATTTTTTGTCTGACCATGTCTGTTGGCGGTACGAGCCACGGTCAAAGAAAACCCTTCTTCCTTTCACGTCCGCGCATTCCAAATTGGTCAAGCGAAGCATCGCTCTTTCTTGCCTAAAGGCAGCCTTAACTCGCTCTTGTCGCCACCAGGTCGACAGCAGTTTTACGCACCAAGTGCACCGTCTTCAACAAGCAGGCTTCCCTATGCCCATGTTAACCTCCATCGCCGAGACTCTCCTTAAGTCGCTAAGAGTGCCCAATAACAGACAAAGCCATAGCCGACGTATCACGCCTCACTCTAGCACGGCGGTTATTCCCTACGTACATGAGGTTTCGGACAGGCTAAAGAAAGTTGCAGGCAAAATTGGTGTAAGAGTTGTTTTCTGCGCACGCGGCAAGCTGGCCGGGCTGTGCCGCAGGGTTAACAGTGATGGACCTAAGAAACAAGCATGCACTAAGAAACACGCTACGCGCTATGTGGAATGTGTTTCAGCAGTTGTCTATAAAATACCATTCACTTGTGGGCGCTGTTACATCGGCCAAACAGGCCGATGCGTAAATGATCGGCTGAGGGAGCACTCTTATGCTCTGAAAGGCTCTGTTCCTAGCCACCTGGCTGACCACTGTAAAGATTGTGGTTGTCGGCCGATTCTCGATAAGTGTGTGGTCATGGGGCGCTATAGCAAGCAGCGCGAACGCGAGATTAGCGAAGCCTTTCACATTCAACAGCATGATGTTTCTTGTGTTAGCGTACCCTCAATTTCGCTTCATGGCTGTGAAATTAGATATCTGGGGTCCACTGATTTGACAGGCTCTTGATAATGTTTGCAGTTTGGCCTTATCACATGGCTGTGCACTTTGGTGGATGTTCCGTGTTTCTGCGCAGACACCTGTGTCCTATATATTGCACTCGTTTTTGCAATAAACATTGGTTGTTAGTTCAGCGCCGTGTATGTGTCCTCTTCTCGTCCCGCGTCTAGCGCTGTTCCTATTCGTCGTCTACCATGCAGAACCAACCAGCCCAATCAAGCACATTGTTAAACATTGGCTCAAGTTGAGAGTCGGCACTACGGCTTTATGCTTGAACGGCAGCGTCTGTTCACACACATCGGTCAGTGTTGCAGGAAGCACAGCATATGCAGCTGTTTTTGCTAGTTTTTCGTACCACCACGATGGTGGAATCACTTGGCATAGTTCCTTTTTTTCTGGCACCAGCTGTTGCTTCCTCCCGGTGGCAACAAATGCAATTCTCAAAAGCTTTACGAAGGGAAAGGGCGATCACGTATATCCCTGGAAGCAATCTAGTGACATTTCGTGCTATTTAGCGCATGAACTCCAGGCTTGCGTATAGTGTGCTACACCAGCAGACGGTAGCACGCATCGCGGAACTTTAAGCGCCCAAGCTTTCAGTATTAGCTCTTGGCAAATGCGGCTTTCGAACATCGACTTTCAGGCAGTCAAAAACCGACTCTCAGTCAAGCGAACGTAACGGTGACAAAACAATTTTCCGCGCATCACTGGCATGCGCTCTCTGGTATCGGGCTAGCAGACGACGTGCGAGCGTCTCGATCAAATAGCCGCGAAAGACACATGCCTTCGAAATGGGCTGGTTGCCCAGAACGACAAGTGCTTCATGATTCCCTTTTACAAGCATTCATTATACTTTAACAACGCGAATACAGCCGATAACTGAACCATATAGCAGCTTCGAATGCAGCCACGGCATTCGTTTCCGCGAGCGACGACGCGACGGCGGGTCTACTACGGTGGCGGCACCCGGCGGCTAAAAGCCGCACTAACGCCGACGGTCGGTTCCCATTGCGATCGAGACGCTTCTCGACCGAGGAGCTGGGAGGTTGTCGCGGCGCGCTGCTGCAACGAACGCTTCCAGCGTGTGTCTACTGCTCTCTTGCTCCGCTCGTCACCGTGCCGGCTCCCCTTGTAGGGGAGCCCACCGAGGAGAGGAGATGATCGCCCCGTCAAGATTCCAACCCCTCGACCAACTGGATGAAGCTTCTAACAGCCAGCCAGCAGACCTTACCATCCAAGGACCATCCCGGCCAGCGCTGCTGAGCGACGCACCAGCAAACAACCCCGCTACCACAGGAAACCAAGTAAGCCCGCATCTTTTTGCTGAGCGTCATGCACTACCCGAGCATACAGCGAGCGGCCGTGATACAGCTATGGAAGACCAGGAAAGCTGGACCGTAGTCCAGAACCGAAAACTTCCGCGACCCAAGCCACCGACCACGCCACAGCCGCAGACCTTATTTGAGACCATAATGCTGAGGCCTAAAGCATTTAACATCACCCAAATTCCACCGTACCAGTTTGCGTATAGACTCCGTCTAGCGCTTCCTCAAATTAAGGGGTCGGACATTCAATGCAGGCTCCTCACCAAGTCTAACCTAGCAGTGGTTGATTGCTACACAGAGCAAGCTGCACATTTGCTGCTCAACCTGGAGCACCTGATCATTGACGACCAAATTGTGCAGTTTAATACATATGTTGCTCTCCGTGAAGGGCGCATAAGGGGCGTCATTCACAGAATCAAGGGTCTAACTGAAGAGCACTTAATGCAAGGCCTGACAAGTTCGACCCACGAAATCGTGTCGGCACGGCCCCTCGGCATGTCTAACACAGCACTAATCACGTTCAACGGCACAAACCTGCCAGAATACGTGGCTTTCGAATCAGTGCGTTTCCTTGTGCACAAGTACAGACCAAAGATAACCTCATGCATGAACTGCTTAGGCATAGGCCACAGAGCTGACGTCTGCACAGCCCCGAAAAGAGACCCAGAAATTTGCACAAGCTGCCATACAAAACATGCAGAGGATTTTATCTGTACGCCGAAATGTATACATTGTAGTGGACCCCATGACTCGCGTTCTCCCGACTGTCCAAAGGTAGCAGCAGCTACTACTGCTCTTCGTAAACGAGTGAACAAACCGTACAAGCCAGCAGCGCCCTACTCATCACCGCACCGCAACGCATCAGGCAAAGTGACCCAGAAAGCGCAGCAGTCGCAGGAACAAAACTTTCCGTCTCTCGAGAGCGACCACCAAACACTCACGCCGCAGACGCGCACGCAGTCGGCAACACAGCCTCCGACGCAGCTAGCGTCCACCGCCACATACGCAGCTAGGGTGCATAACGCGCCGTCTCAGCAGAATGCCTCGCCTGCACCGCAGACGCATCCAAGCGTTCTGCAAGAACTCGCGGAACTACGAAACACCCAGAAGAAATATCTGCAAATCATCAGTGACCAACAGAAAACTATTGATGAACTTAAAACGGTTATTATCCAACTAAAAGAACAAAACGCTGCTAGAGACGCTCTAACCTTGAGTCAAAGACAACTCCCCCCCGAGTATGAGCAGTACGAACGTCGCTTCGAGCAGTTCGCTGCACAGCTACAACACATGCAGCACATTATTCAGACACTCAAACCAAAAGCGTCGCTTACAGGTAACAAACGCAGTAGGCCAGCTGCCACTGTAGATCAAGAAGAAAACAAAGATTCAGAATCATGCCCCTGATAGTCCAGTGGAACGCGCGAAGCCTTCTCAACAAAGTCAATGACTTCCTTTACATAACAAATTCCCTCGAAAAAAACCCCGATATTATTTGCGTACAGGAGCCGGGCAAGTATTGCCACATACCAGGATATGCTGGCGTTTCATCAGGTCAATGTGTTACGTACACGAAGAAGAACCTTCCTGCCGTCCACAATCCGCTATCTTCAGATTCATTCTCGTGCATTCAGACACGCACCGAAATCGAGGGCATAACATATGAAATATTGAACTGCTACAGTTCTCCAAAATCAAGTAATGCGAAAATTCCCCTCAGTAAAATGGACACTAAAGCTCCAGCTTTAATTCTGGGAGACTTTAACGCGCCTAGCGTCTTCTGGGGATACTCAGAAGATTCTCCAAAAGGGAAGCAACTCAAGGAAGCTCTGGAAGACGCCGGTTTTACTCTTCTTAACACGCCAGACCAGTACACAAGGATCGGTGGCGCGAAGCAGAATAATACATCGCCGGACCTCACGTGGGTTAGGCACCTACCACAAGGTACGCACTGGGACACATGGCCCGACAATATTGGCAGTGACCACTTACCAATTGTGATTGCTTGGGGCAGGATTTTTTCTCAGGCAAAGGAGGGTTCATTCATTGACTGGGACAAGTATCGGTCTTATATGGACGGAGGCCCAGAAACAGCGACCCTTAATGAACTTACAGAACATATACGAAAAGCGACACGGAAGGCAAGCAAAACCTACAAGAAAGTACCTCAAAAGCCTGCGCCCGACAAGCACCTCCTTAACTTATGGGAGGCACGCATAGCTGCTTTACATGCATACAGGACAGAAAAATCAGCTCGTAATCGTCTGAAGCTTAAGGTTCTCACAAGACAAGCATCAAAGTACGCTTGCAAATTACGTAGGCAGCAATGGCAGGATTGCTGCAACCAGCTACACGGTCGGATAAATAATCAAAGATTATGGAACATTGCCAAATCATTGGAAGGCCGGGGCAAAACTAGAACAGCCGCTGAAAACCTATGCTTGGCTTCCCACTCATCAGCGCAAGCCACCGCCGATACCTGTGCCAACATATTTTTTCCACAGCCGGGAAGGGATCCGGAGTATCCAAAATGGCCAGAATAAAAGCAAAGCAACGACGTAATGGATGCTCCTTTCACAATCCAAGAACTTATGACAGCACTAAAGGAGTCAAATAGTAAAACAGCTCCGGGTCCCGATATGATCACGTATAAACAATTACAGCAACTTACAGAAAACCAACTAATCCCCGTTCTTGCCATCATCAATCAATCATGGGAAGATGGAAAAATTCCTACGGAGTGGAAACATTCCAGTGTTATACCACTCCCTAAGCCAAACACACCTCCTACAAGTGCCAGTAACCTCCGTCCCATTTCATTAACTTCAGTAATCGGCAAAGTGATGGAGCGAATGGTAAACAAACGCCTCACATGGATGTTGGAAAATGGGGAACACTATCATTGGACCCAAACTGGCTTCCGACCCCGCCTATCTACGCAGGACACACTCCGGCGCCTATACGTGGATGTACTAAAGGACCCCTCACCGTACTGGCCGAGCACTATTGTAGGCATTGACGTAAAGAAGGCCTTCGACTCGGTGCCTCATGACACTGTACTACGAGAGCTGTCAGAACTACCTGTAGGTAGAAGGCTGTACAATTACGTTCGAAGTTTTCTGCAGAGCAGGACCTTTTCTATAAAAATAGGCTCATTTACCAGTGAGCCATATTCAAACAAAATCGGAGTTCCGCAAGGGGCTGTTATCTCCCCAACGCTGTTCAACATAACAATGCGTCCACTTGCCTACCTTTTAAGTGAAGTCCAGTCCATCTCGGCGGGAATCTATGCAGACGATGTTACAATATGGTCTAACGCGCGAGACACCTCTACCCAACAACAGCAACTCCAAAAAGCAATAGATGTTATCACCAATTTCCTTGACAGACAAGGTCTCCAGGTTTCACCAGAAAAGACCGAGTTTGTAGTGGTTCTCAAACCCACAAACTATAGAAAGCAGCAATTCATTCGAGATAAAATCCAACTTGCTGTTCGAAACACGAGCATACAACGCAAAGAGCACATTAAGATTCTAGGTATAATATACCAACAAAATGCAAGGTCTACCCAATGGGTAGAAAAATCTCTGCACACGGCGAAACAGACAATAAGAGTGCTGCGAAAGCTGACAAGCAGTGCCTCGGGCCTATCCGAAGGTCAAATTAAAAGGCTCGCACAGGCGCTGGTCCACTCAAGGTTCCTATACGGGCTACCCTTCCTGCCAATGACGCCGACCCAGCTTGACATAATTGAATGCATCAACAAAACATGCATTCGTATCGCCACAGGGCTACCGAAGTACGCCAAGCTCGAAGACCTGTACGGAACAGGTCTACTTCTTCCAATAGGCGACTACGTTGAGCCAGCACTGCAAGCCCAAAATGAGCGCCTCAAGCTAACCCGTGCGGGGAGAGCCATCAGAAGCGAACTAGGCCTAAGCAACGAAGACCTACCTCAAATTCTACCCACCATTCCACCATGGGAAGATATTACCGTGACAGACAATCGGCCGCTTCCGAAACATATGAACCAAGCCTCGGACACACAGAGAAGGGATTACTACGCTCAGCGGCACATTGAGTACCTAAAAACTATATCTGACGAAGAAGAAATCATTTACACGTATGCCTCGTGCACTCTAGAAGGGTCCAACACTGGCGCATTTTTGAACCTGAGAACAGGGGAAGCATCCTCATTCTCTATTACGCATTCTTGCTTGCTACCCGAAGCAGCCGAAGGGCACGCTATTTCGGAAGCTCTAGCCCACTACACTCAAACAGAATCATCGCCAAAAGCTATTCACATCTTCACCGACTCTCAGCAAGTGATTCGAACGCTCCAAACTCGAAGTAAGCTACCAGAATACGCCAGGCACATCCTCAACTATGCCGCCCAACTTCAAGAACGATCCATCCGGGTAAGGATTCATTGAATTCCTGGACACACCAATATACCGGGGAACGAGCTAGTTCATCACCGAGCCTTGCAGCATCAAAGCAAGGAACAACTCGGGGATGCCAGCTCGGAGCAGACCGCAACGTTAATCCAAGGCGACACCCATGACGCCAACTACCGAGCAAAAGTCCACCGCCGACGAAAGTTAAGGGCTAAATTAGAAGAAGCTACAAAACACGACGCCCCGCCACCAAGATCCACCCGCCCCTACGAGGTCATACTCAGAAGACTACAAACACGAAGCTTCACAGCAATCCCAGTGCTACACAAGATGTACCCGACTAAATACCCTGACCCCAACTGCGACTACTGCCAAGCCCCAGCAACCACGGAGCATATCCTCTGGGAATGCCCAATTCACGAATCAAGCCGAGCTGCTTTCATAAAAAGAGCCCAACGTACGCTGCCCCACCTACAGCAAGACATGGAGGAAACCACCCACTGGATACTCGAAGATCCACTCATCAGAGCCAGGCTAAATATATGGTGCAATGACTTGCGCAAGACGGCCATCCCCTGCCCAGCAATAACAAGCACAACAAGCTCACCAGTTTGAGAAAATCACCTTTTTATCTTTTTTTTTTCTCTCTTTCCTTTCCCATTTTTTTTTACACCATGGTGCTGAAGCAAACAAGCGAGAGCACTTTGTATATATTTCAATAAAGTTTTCATTCAATCAATCAATCCCATTGCGCTCCGCTCCTTCGCCCAGGCACAAAAAAATAGAGGAGGCGCTGCCCATGCACGCTGAACATGGGACAGAGCGCCTCCCGCTCACCGACAGCCTCTTTGCTTTCCTCGAACATGACTGGCTAGGAAACGCTCAAAAAGCGAATTTCACGTGAATAAACAGAAATCGTCTTCTGGCCTCCGTTTTGGTTCGTGGGTCTTTCGACAACCGTAAAATACCGAGCAAGCGCCCCCCTCCAAATGTGGTCGGATTATCCTTCAACGGAAGGGGGAGGCGCTTGCTCGGCATTCTACGGTACCGGCGGTCGTTCTGCCGCCGAATACGCAGCACCATGCGACAGTCTGCACCGCTCGCCTTGCAACAAGGACACGCTTCTTCGGGTTGAATATTTCGCTGTAGTACATGTAGTATGTGGAAGCTCCGTGGCGCTGCGTCTGCGTACGTGAAGCTATAAACATAGCGGACGCGTGCCGCGTGACGTATGCAGAGTTCTCGCGTTTGCGTATACAAAGAATCCACGTACGTGAAACTAAAACTGTCTCTTTTATGATCGTCTGTTACGCTTGAGCGCGCAAGCGCACACAGATTAGTGCATTCTCGAACTAACGCGGCACCAGCAATAACGCTCGAATGTTCGATGCCGCATGTATAAATGCCGACACGTGGTCGTGACGGTGACGAAGGCAGCAGCCGGCGTGTTCAAAATGAAACTCTTTATTTTGCCGAACTTGTGGCAGGGAAATGAAAAGACAAACTACAGAAGTACACGCCGTACACTGATAGCAGCGAACAGGGCGTCGGCCGTCGATAAAACTGAACCGCGGCAAGGCGTGTCGGCATTTACACATTCGAGCCTTATCACTGCTGCCGCGTTACTTCGAGAATGAACGCATCTGTTCGCGTTTACACGCTGAAGCATAACAGACGATCCTAAAATAATCTCTAATGTTCTCAGACATTCTGGCGCGGTTTGCGCAAAGCGGCAGCTACAACACGTGCAATGGGAGGGTAACATAAAACACAAAGAAAGGAGCGTATATGCAGCATCATAATCGCAATAAAACGAAAAAATTAACTATCGGGCAGTGTCGCACTGGTGCCGAGCCTTGTTTCTCTTTCTTTCTCTTGCCTCTCTGTCTATTTATTGCTTCTTTCTGTCTATTTCTGTCATTCAGCCTCGCTCTCTGTTTTTCGTGTCCTGTCGTTTTCTTCTCTCTCTATCTACGCCTTTCTATCTTTTTATTCCCTTCATTTCTCTCTATTTTTTTTTCCTTTTTCTTTCTATTGCTATCGTTCTTTCGCGTGCTCCACTTCGCCGAGCAGAGCTTTCGTTTAACACTCGTACCTGCTGTACTCGGTAGTGGGGCTTGCCCCAATTCCTGTCGCGCATGCCCACCCGAGGAGTTTTGTACGACGGAGCACAAGCAGCTTAAACAGCTTCAGTGTTAAAACATGAGGAGCCACATCCACTCCGTGAGCTGGACGACCAGCGAAGCTTTTTAGCGCCCGGCGCAGATATGACATGGTGGACGCCAGTTTGGAGGCCGGGCTGCTAACGCCCAATACGCGTTGTTTTTTGCGCTGCTCTCTTGGGAATGTCCTCGCCGTATGCAGCTCCGCTGTGAAAGGAAAACCAAGTTTCATGCGTAGTTGCATGCACTTTTGGACACGCTCGGCTAGAAGCAGATCTCCCAGCGCATGCGCAGGCGATAGTCTGGAAGCACGGCGAGAATGCTGGGCCTCAGAGAGGAGGGAAGGGAGTGTCGGAGGAGGCTGGCTCTCTGAGCCCAGCTAAGCGACGTCATGTTGCGCCCAGCAACACAATCGATCGAGGAGAAAAAGAACCTTTGAGTCGCTTTAGGGGAATGCGTTGGCGACAGTGTGGATCTTTAGCATTGAGGCACTGTTGTGTGTCGCTGCGTTTGTTTCTGCTGATAATTACGTAGATGTATTTAGAGTGTTATGTCAGAAAGTACGGTTTTCAGTATCCAGTATTTTGTTTATTTACTTGTTTCGAAAAAAAAATCCCTGAGTAGGTAATTCGAGAACACTGAAATGCATGACGCCATTATTTTTGCATTATCGAGTGAAATATGGAGTGCTGCTGAGATTTTCTCCATGAGATTTGCAATGAATCGAAATATTTCTAGCTCTTCATAAGAGCCCCATAATAATTATTCAGGTGCTTGAATGCAAATGTAACTTGCTTCTCCAGCGTACTCCAGGATGTGAAATTAGCTGCTCCAGCGTGCTCCAAGATGCAAAATTAGCCGCTCCAAAGTGCTCCAAGATGGAACTTTTTGCTGCTCCAAAGTGCTCCAAAATGAAAATTTTGCTGCTCCAAAAAGTGCTCCAAATCAGAAGTCCTCGGTAGCATCACTGTGAAAGGGATGTACGTGCTTTTCATGGCAACCAAACATGGCATTACGGGGCAATTACGCACGACACCGCAACGCGACAGCGTTCGGAAACAACCGGAACCAATGGCAAAGGTGCCGCGAGCTCAAAGGCGGGAATTCAACAGCTTATGGTCGCTGTTGCGCAGAAACTCAAGCATAGCCTTAGAACTCGCGATGGCAGCGAGTTAGTCCCACTAAGAGAAAAAAGAAAAAGTTGTTGCCATGCCTTACCTCCATCAGGTTTCACACAACCTCAAAAGAATTGGAAAACGTACTGGTGTGGAAGTCGTCTTCTCGGCTCCCCAAAAAAATGGCTGGCATGGGCGAAAAGGTTAACCGTAGGAATGGAGAATCACGTGGATGTACAGACAGGCATGTCAAGCAGTTTGTGGAGTACAAGAAAGGTGTAATTTAATCCCTGCCGTTATTGTGTGGGAAACAGTACGTGGGACAAACCGGACGGTGCATAAACAAAGACTAAAAGAGCACCATGACAATGTCGCACGCGTAGCCACTAGTGGCATAGGCGTGCGCACAGGGGGGGGCAGGGGGGGGCGGCCGCCCCCCTAATCACCTAAGAGAGGGGGCGCAAAATCTGTCCCGTACATTGACCCTTATAGTCACCTAAGAGGGGGGGGGGGCGCAAAATCTGCCCCATACATTGACTTAGTAGGGTGGGGGGGCGTTGCGATGAACCTTTAGCCCCCCTGATGGGGAACCCTGCGCACGCCTATGACTAGTGGTCACGTGGCCAAACACTGCAGAGATTGTCGATCTGACGAAAATGACAGCGAACCTTGTGAACCGATGTACAGAGATTGCAAAGTAACAGGCAAGCATCGTGATGCTCTAACAAGAGAAATACAGGAGGCACATGTGATAGCAAAGTTGCAAGATAAGCGCACCCTCAGTAGCATTGTCCCAAAAAGAAATCAAATATCTTGACTGCGAAATTTGACGAATGCGCATGTTTCTTGCCCGTTTCCCTCTCGCCACCAGTGGCATAAAAGACTCGCTGGTCTCAATAAAATATCAGTTGTCAGTCAGCGCTCCGTGTGTCTTGTGTTCCTTACTGTGGTGTCGTCTTGCGCTGCAAAATATGGAAACAAAATGACACCCAACCACATCTGCCTGCCCAGCTCCCACTTCAAAACAAGGAGGGGACCCCCCTCCACGAAAGCAATTTCTGCATTCCGCAGCCTTTTCAACAAAGTTACGATGAGTGCGTCACTATATTTGTAGAATCAGCTAGTATGAAGCATCCGAAGGTGAATTACTTTTCGGCACAGTATGATGTATCAGATATGATGAAAAAGATTCACTCTATGTTTTTACATGCATTTTGTGTGTATAAAGAACATGAACGTGTATTGTCAGGTGTTTCAAATAAATGCTTGTCAAACATTTTCAGCTGAGAAAACTTAAAGGTCCTGAAGAAATGTCACGGAAATCGAAACGTGTTAAAATAACAAGCGATGCATCCGTTATACGCTCATAAATATAACAACCACTTTTTCACACATTCAGCGCCATATAATGTTGCTACGCACTTTGCGAAATATTCTCTCAGACACAAAGCAAAAAGATGGTCCTGCAACAAAAAAATATCGGCAGATCCCACGCCCTGTGGAAGTCGGTTTCGTGCGAAGCAGTCTGCGAGTAGTTCGATGCTGCATTTTTGGCTCTGAGCCAAGCGTTACGAGGTGGATCGACGTGTTTTTGTAAGTGCAGTAGTTGTATGCACATCGTGGGCTTACCAGACACGTCGACAACACTGGCGTTTAAAGGGTAACTTATGGTATGACGGAACGTCAGCCCTCACGCTAAAGCACATAGGTCAGTATTATCGAAACGAAGTGCACTTTACAGTGCGATGATGTGAATATGATACGTAACTTTCGTTAGCGTGTTCCTCCGGGGTCGAGCAGTGCTTGAATATAGCTTGCTGAATCATAGGAATACAAATGTAATATTTATTAGACTGCTATAAAGGCGGAGCCAACACTGGAACCACAGATGTTTACCTGATATGACGCCTGTATCGTAGGAGTACATACAATGTAGTGTTTATTTTTTTTTTTTGTTATAAGATTAGATAGCCAGCACCACAACCACAAGTGACGTCGAACGGACATTACGCTTGCACAGGAAGGTTTTCCAACGCAGTTGCTAGACTTGGCCTGGCTCTGTAGTAGAATACCCGACTGCTACGCAGAATGCTTGGGCTCCGATTCCTGCTGAGGTCCTAATTTTTATTCTTTACATTCATCGGGTCAACGATGCCGACGTCGCTTTTTCTTAACACTCTGGCATTTAGATTACCAATTCCTGTTCTCGCCGTTCCTGGGCAGATATAAACTGTCAATCACCTGGGGCGCATACCCGTACACCGTGGCCCGTGGTAAACGGGTAAGTGCCACACGTGTCTGGAGGAAAGGGTTTGACGGCGTACGCGACAGGATTTTCAAGTTAATAATGGCATGACCAGACAGTCAAATTTGTCAAATCCTCTTGCCCTCCCATACACGTTTTGCTATACTCCAAGTTAAGGAGGCGATCACTAGAGCACGCAGATGTAGGCGACTAGATAGACAGATAGATAAACACGCTCAAAGTGCCTTGGCTTCGCTAAGAAATGCTTCGCATTTAAAAGGCCAGGAGCTCGGCACGCACACGGGAATTTAAATGGCTATTTAACCAGATTACGCGAACGGACTCAACTGACTGCATGATATGTCATGACTGCGATAGATGAGGTGAAAAAAAAACCGCTTAGAATAACTGAGTGGTATCACTGTTGTGGCAACTGCCAACTAATCTGCTGCGGCTGCTGCCCCAACGAAGCCGCCGGCATCCGTTTCCCCGACCCCCCTCTTTACCCTGTTACGTTCGGCCTTCAAATTCATCGAGGCAGACGCCCTTGAGTGTGCAGCTATCTACCAGAATGCTGTCTTCCCCCCCCCCCCCCCCCGTATCGGCGCTTAGACGGAGGCAGGAACGCCGATTCTTCCTGGAGACCCCTTTTTGGCTCGTTGTTCTCTGCGTGAGATAGCACCGCAGGAGAGCTTCTCACCCAGCCACTTCTGCCTTCTACCCTACCGCAGCAGGGAAAATTAACCTGTGCCGGCAGTGGAAGCGAAGGTCATCGGCCCTCCACCCGCAACTCCCCTTTGGACTGAACTCCTCGCCGACCTTCTCACCTACGAGTCTTCGGGGCGTGGCGAATGTATTGTGTGACTCTTTGCCTCATTTCGGGAGGCCGGACGCCAGGACGACAGGTCACCGGATTGGCGGGAGACGCTGACACCGGTTTGCCTGTGCTTCTGCAGTGACGGTCTCGGGGCTATAAAAGCCGAAGACTTTTGACGTTTTTAGGGGCGTAGCTCCTCTTAGTCTAACCTTGTCACGTCTCCGTTGTCCGGCGTATCTCCCGGCAGCCGCCAGTAAACGGCAGTATCTGTCCGGTGGTGGGGGTGGTGGTGTGCGGCGTGACCACCCTTACTGCGCATGCGCATACCCTCTCCACACACCTCCTCTCCACTCCCCCTCACCATTCCCCATGTCCTCTACCCCTCTCCCCTTTCCCTCTCCACTCACCCTCTACACTTCCCCTCTCCCATACCCCTCTCCACTTCGCCTCCCACTTTCCCTCTCCCCTTCCCCTTCCCCTCTCCCATAACCAGTCTTAAAAACGGAGGGGGCGTGCACACATGAAGGCTCCCTAAAGACAATGCGCTGCGACAGTACGTGATATGTATCACCCTCTCCTCTCCTACGCTTCCCCCTCTTTCTCCTCTCCTACGGTCCCCATACCCCTTTATCTTGCCTCGCGGCGCAGCGGCGCCGACGCAGGCAGCGTCGCGGCGGCGTCTTGATTGAAAAAACCGACCGCTCGCGCTGCACAACCGTTCACTGACCACCCCGTATATATAGGCACTGGATTTTGACCTCCAAGGTAGTGCGTGTGTGCGATTGCTCCTGTGCGTTGTTGAACAATAAAAAATTCGCAGCGTGCGCGTTAACTAAAAGCCGAATTCTTCTGTCTCTCATTCCCCATTAGCAGCCATTGGCATGTTCCAGTAGGAAACGTTAGTAGAAGTAGAAGTGTAAGTGTTAGCTAAAAGCCGACTTCTTCTGTCTCTCATTCCCATTAGCAGCCATTGTTTACCTCCAAGGTAGTGCCTGGTGAGATTTCTCCTGTGCGTGATTAAACAATAAAAATTTTGTTCAAAACGCCGTTCGTTGATGAAATAAACCAACGAAAGACGCCAGATGTTTTCTAAAGGCAAAACGAAAAGACGCCGGCTGCTTAACGAAAGACGCCAGATGTTTCTCCTCTCCTACGCCGACGCAGGCAGCGTCGCGAGGCAGCGTCGCGGCAGCGTCTTGATTGAAAAAACCGACCGCTCGCGCTGCACAACCGTTCACTGACCACCCCGTATATATAGGCACTGGATTTTGACCTCCAAGATAGTGCGTGTGTGCGATTTCTCCTGTGCGTGATTAAACAATGAAAATTCACAGCGTACATGTAAAATTAAAGTGAGCTGCAAGTCGTCATAACTCTCATCGAACCTTTAGTATAAAACGCGCCCGATCTCACGTCGGTGATGATGTACTGGGCAGAATTCACGGAAGATTCACGGTTTACCGATGAACCTCCGCAGCTTCGCCCACTCATCATCATTCACTCCGTGGATATGCTGTGATTTTTTTAGGAACGAAGCTATTAGGCTCACCAGAAATTCTAGGTTAAAAAATAAGCTCTGTGCACAACTGGTTGTAATGGTCGTCGTCACTTTCACCACCTTTATCGTGGATTGTGAAAATTCTAGCGCACTACGGGCGCTTTGTCGAACGTAGTAGCAGACGGTCTCCCCACCCGGCGCCGGTGCAAAAAGACAATGAAACGCTGCGCGCGGCGTTCCGTCGCCGCCGCATTACCGCTCGCACCCCCCACCTGTCTCCCTGCGCTGCGCGTGCCGCACACTCACTCGCTCAGTCGTTCCCAAAACCGAGCGCAGCAGACGGTCTCCCCACCCGCTCCCCACCCTACCGCCTTCGTGAAAGCCAGCAGCGAGATCAGGCGCATAGTCGTTTGCGTCCCATTCCTAAGGAGCTTCGCTCATCGGTTGTATTCGTACACGGAACAATTAACTGCTAGTTTTTCATCCAGCGGCCGTGCAGTACCATGCACCTTAAAAATTTCCGGGATGGGCTATCTCTGATCAAAAGAACATAAATCACTGTGCCGAGGAAGTTTTAATAAGCGTGCATTATGAAAAAAAAGCTGAGATTAAAAGCAGTGCAGAAACCGAACCCCAGCTGTTTACGCGCTGGCAACGTAAAAACAAAAAAGAACTCATTCTAAAAAGACAGGGCGTGCAAACACGGACACAAGAAAGAAGTCAGGACACCACAAACGCCGACTAACAATCGAAGAGACGCACAACGGCTGAAAAGAAAGAAGGCACGAAAACTTATCTGCGCATGCCCATGCAACAGGCGAACCTATCAATCCGGCACGCGTGGCGGTCTCCGTGGAAGATAACTGTTAAGGCATTTGATTTCATCTTTATGCTAGTTAATCGACGGTTGGCTCACGCATGCACTACCACTATTCTCGATATGCCATGCTTCAATCATCAGGCGCGTTTCTTCGTTTCTATGACGGTACAACACTGCGCATTCATCGAATTTTTGGCGTGCACTTACAATCTTGACAGTGTAAAGATAGATTAGAAGGTGAGCCTCCTGTTAGCGACCTCTTATGTTCCAACAACAAAAAACAACACAAAAACAGAACAACAAAAAAAGAACTGTTGGTCGGAACACAGAAAAACATTTGCAAATGCACTGCAACGTTGGGAATATTACGCAAACAAAAAATAGAAGATGAAACAATTAATTACTGATATCAGTCATTTTTGATGGCCTATTTTCTACGAATATTTTCGGAAATGACAACGTATTCGTAAAATAAGATGCACGTTACGCACGCCGATTCGCCCGTGCGTTCGGCTGCTGGCGTTCCGAACCGAGACATAAATGCGTCGCGCACAACTTCCAATTACAGTACACACAGACCACTTCTATTACACGTAACATCCAGCTGAACAGCAAGCACAGTGCGCAAGCAAGGTATGCATCAGCGATCAGTCGAAGGATGCAATGTTGAAGGTTCTCAATGATGTTCGATAATGTTCTCGAGTGCGCTATGAAGTGAACCTGAACACCGACTACAAAGCTAGCGCAAACAGTCAAGATTCACTAAGTATTGAAGTAAATGGCATCTCGCACGAAGCATATGTAAATGCAACTATGTTTACAGCTCCGGACCTAGCGAACACACCGAGCCGTGACACGAAAAGAGACCGATGAAGCCATGAAGAGAGTTCGTGAGCATATGGCAACACTCGCCGCCCGTTCCATTAGCCACACCGCTTACCGCGCAGTCGATTCATAAGTGTCGACGACTCGAAATCACTTCTAATATCTTCTTGAAGACACACACACACACACACACACACACACACACACACACACACACACACACACACACACACACACACACACACACACACACACACACACACACACACACACACACTCGAGTTCCGTCGAGCGTAACACGGCATCGAGGCGAAAAGATCGGTCACTTCTCAACACATGCTACCAACGCGCCGGACGGTCTGGAAGGAAAATGGCCCCGCCGCCAAATGTTGCCCGCGTGCAGCCTACCTTTGCGGTACTCTGACATTTTTTCCAGTGACACTAACGGCAGCTTGTCGTTCGCGGAATAGTGTTTCCTAAAATTAATTAGAGGGGACTCTGGCGCGCGATCGTTCAGCCACCATGGTAGTGTGGCTAACCATGGGAATGATGGGTAGTACATGGATTTGCCTAATCTTCGTGCTTGCGGCTTCGAACGTACTTGTTGCTTTGTTTATTGCTGTGTTTTGGCGTTTGTTTCGGATAAAAGAATGTACCGTTTAGAACTTCGTGACCAGATTTCAATTGGTGAGCCTAAAAAAGTTAAAGTGATGAAGTGGAACTGCTGACTTTTGATCAACTTCGTTTTGCGACAAAGCGGATGCAGGCGACCCGGAGCCAAAGGGAGCCGAAAGAACGAAGTTTAGACAAATCCGTGTACTGCCCATTATTCCCATGCTGGCTGAAGCGCCATGCGTCGCGGGTCCCATAGACACTAGAGTCACTGGAAAATCAGAGTACCGCAAAGGTAGGCTGCACGCGGGCAACATTGGGTGGCGGCGGCCATGTCCCTTCCAGACCGTCCGGTGCGTTGCTAGCGTGTGTTGAGAAGTGACCGATCTTTTAGCCTCAGTGCCGTGTTACGCTCTTCAGAACGGCATTATGTGTGTGTGTTTCTTCAAGAGGATATTAGAAGTGGTTTCGAGTCACCGACAGGTATGGATCGGCTGCGCGGTTAGCGGTTTAACTAATGAAACGTACCGCGAATGTTGCCATGTGCTCCCGAACTCTCTTCATGGCTTCATCGGTCTCTTTTTGTGTCACGCCCGGGCATGTTCGCTAGGTCCGGAGCTGTAAACATAGTTGCATTAGCGCAGTGACATCGTGCGAGATGCCATTTACTTCGACATTTGGTGAATCTTGACTGCGCTAGCTTTGCAGTCGGTGTTCAGGTTCACTGCACTCGTGAACGTTATCGAACAACATCGAGAACATTCAACATTGCGTCCTTCGACTGATCGCTGACGCATAGCTTGCTTGCGCACCGTGCTTGCTGTTCAGCTGGTTGATATGTGTAATAGAAGTTGTGTGTACGGTAATTGGAAGTTGTGCGCGACTTCTTGATACGGAACGCCAGCAGCCGAACGCACGGGCGAATCGGCGTGCGGTAGGTAAGGTACTTCTTATCTTCCGATACGTAGAAAATAGGCCATCAAAAATGATTGACATCACTACTTAATTGTTTCATTTCCTATTTCTTGTCTCCTTAATATTCCCAACGTTGCAATGAATTCGCAAATATTTTGCTGTGTTCCGACAAACAGTTCTTTTTTTTTTGGCGTTGCCAGCGCGTAAACAGCTGGGGTTCGGTTTCTGCACTGCTGCACTTTTTTTTCATAATGCACTTTTATCAAAACTTCCTCGGCACGGTGCTTTATGTACTTTTGATCAGAAATAGCGCATCCCGGAATTTTTAAAGCGCATGCTACTGCAACACAGTATGTATATAGACCTATAGGGCTCGCATAAAATCGACTCCCTCAATGCGTGGGATCTGCTTTTTTTTTTTTTTTTTTTGCTGTGACCATTTCTCATCAACTATGCAGTATTTTAAGGGTACGCAAGGCGCAATGCAGCATTAGCAGCATTTTTTTGCAACAAATTTAAAAATACGCTTGAAAACATTGCCTTAAACCAAGTTTATCAACAGACTTCCACGCTTCTGTTTTGTGCAATGCCAAATGATCATGCCAAAATTGCCTTCAAGGTATACCAGTAAACAGTTATTATTTTAATAAATCTTCGATTTCGCTCTCGAGCGTGACACGCTTATAACTCGAATAGCATGCGTAATCTGTTCAACAGATCGAGATACCAGCAGCCGAGCAAATAGAAAGGTATGTAGTTTTCAATATCGCTGACCATAGCGAACCGAAAAGGTGAAGTATCCTGTCGCATAAGATCTTTTCCAGCAAAGTTAGTGTATTTCACTGCAGGAAGGAGTGTTATTCGAGTGGGGTGAATTCGTTCAGGCCAAATATGCAGCCACGTAGAACGGCGCTCTTTGACATTAATTTTTCCCACACGGCAAACGAGATTCCCAGAGTAGCTCATCAGTAACGTTCGATTGATGGTGAGCTACTCTCTTCTGGCATCTGCATGCAGTGGTGTAGCCAGGGGGCGGCACAGCGGGCCCGTGCCCCCCTCCCCGAAATTTTTTTCCCGTGGCATACATAACACGAAATGACACTCGATCACATTTGCCTGTCAGGCCACCACTTCAGATCAAGGAGGTGCCCCCCCCCCCTCCCGAAAAAAATGTCTGCTTACGCCCCTGTCTGCATGACGCGTTTAAAAAAGCGACGAAGTACTTCTGGGGGACCGTACTGCTAAATGTCTGGCCACGCTTTGCATTGAACGCGCCTGCACCCAAAGCGCTTGGAAGGGATATGGCGGCGAGAGGTCACGTGATGCGAGTAAGCCAATCGCGTTGGCAGCGGCGCGCGGAAAACAGATGCGATACTCTGAAATTTTTCCAGTGACTCTAATAGACACTAGCGCCAGAGTTCCCTCTAGTAAGTATCGTAAGAAACTCTATGGTTCTCGGAGTTCTCCCAAACCGAAACTGGTGGGTAATAAACAGACTGCAATTAATAATCGGTCGCGCGCTGCAGCAAGCGATGTGCCGTGTTATGACTAACGGGACTCCAGCAACATATTGCAAAAAAAAAAAAAATAACGCCACACCAAATTTTTGTGTCAGTGCCCCATTACACTCATTACAAAGTGCTCAGCCATAATAACTCATCATGATCAACCCAGCATCAACAAAGTGCGCAGATACGTACACTGGCGTAGCCAGGAGGGGGGGAGGTTGGAGGGTTCAAACACCCCCCCCCCGAAATTGTGCATGTGTAGTCATTTTGCATACACGCACGAACATACATAAAGTATGGTCGTCGAACCCTCCTCCCCCCCCCCCCCCCCCGAAGATTTCTGGCTACTGGATACGTCGGAGCACATACTGCCTTATACATACAAATGCGTAGAGGTCGGGTACCTCGCTACTTCGTAAGGTGATGATGAATTATGACGCAGTGGGTACTTCGCAGTGCTACTTGAATAGGCGCTATTTAGGGCCAGTAAACAGGCTCCAACATATTTTTTTACATCTCCCAAAGAAGCTCGCTAATTCGAGAAGACAGCCGGGGCGATCACATTTTATAAACATCACAGCACTGCGCACCGCGCAGACAATTCAATATGAAAAAAAAAAAAAAATTCGCGCGCCCATCTCCAGCGCCTGTCCAATCGTCCTCATACGCGAAGTGACGTAAACTTGCCCATGGGTAACTTTACGTAGCACCGACTTCGTCGATTGGTACTCTGCACTACTAAACAGCGCCTTGGCTCTGCGGTGATGCTGTTTTGGCCACGCATTTACCCAGCTTCTTCACCGCGCCGCTATAGGGTGACCCTAGCGTATACAGTAACTCCGGCTAGAGTATATGCTACCTTTCCTAAAGGAGCCATGTACAGTAGTAACTCTATAGCTCTGACACGAGCGACACGTGGAGGAAGCCTTGCTCGGCCGTTGGCTGCGTACCGATCACGTGATCGATGACGTCGTGTTACGTTGCCAAAGTGGGCGTAGCACGACAGCCGGTTAGGTCTACCCCTCTTGGCTGCCGATTCTGCAAAATTCTTGCGGCAGCATGCTCACATCGTACAAGTGCTCAGTTATCGCTTCATCACACATTTTGGACAACGGGGTTGTTTACTGGCCCTTTAAGAAAGTTTGCAACGGGCTCTAAGAAGGTCGCTCCTCCAGCTTACGGAGTAACTGTGCTGCTGTTCCGCGCAAGCCTGTTTTATTTTTGTAACACGAAAGTGTTTTATGCCGGGGTCCACCAATACATTCATGACGTATTTCCGTCACGGAAAGACGTCAACGAAATGCACCCGACCAGATGGCAAAGAAAAAAGTTGCGTCAACGAGAGTTGAGCCCACGACCTCTCGGTCCGCGGCGGTATGTGACGGACGCTCTAACCAATACGCCACGGCCACACATGGAGGAGGCTTCCCGAACGCGCCTTTTATCTCTCCCACTTTCTTCTCACAATGCTCTTGGTTCGCGGTGTGGTGTCACCGTCTGGGAGAGGTAGAGTCAAGTAATGCATGGCTTCTGCGATTAGCTCCGGCAACGAGCCGTTGCACATTTGCTACGGCCGTCCCATTCGGCGCGTTTCCAATAGAAGTGTAATTCTGTCAACGCTTTACACCGCGAGGTGATGGCTTCAGCCCAAGCTTTGCTCATGGCATCCATCCATATTAAAATATAACTCTGCGACGCTCGCTTGGCTGTCACACCGCGTTCCCCGCTCGAACCGTGAAAAAACACGACCAGAGAGGGGAGACACGACGTGCATCGCGTTTCCCGTCGCGTTCCTAGCCCGGCTGTGGTGTGATCTTTCTGTTTAACATTTGCAGGATGGCGACCTTAGCCCAAGCTCAGAAAAGAAGCTCAGCGTCCAATAACCGACGCTCTTGTGGCTGTCACACCGCCTTCTCTGATTGCGCTCTCCCCGTGTGAATGGAATGGCCTGAGCAACACTAGCATCGGCGCCTTGCTGGAGCCAACCTCGGAGGCTACGAGTAATGCATCATGACACTAACGAACACTGACTGCGAGCACTTCGGTATTCTCAGCGCGGCGAACGCCTTCGCTACAATATTGTAGAAAGCTATGGCGGCTAAGAAAACTCTATGGTCGGTGAAATGTGGCGTCCACGGTGATTTGATTCCGTGACGACGCAAGCTACACAATTCGCTTGTCGCGTCTGACGCCTCCTCGCCAGCGTAGCGCCTTCCAAGTGCTCGAGCGGTGTTTCTCCGCCGCCTACACTGCAGCTTCGAGTGCACTGGCACCGACTATTACAGAACGCACACCTTGCCGTTTCTCTCTGCAGATGACGACGCTTTGAAAGAGTGCATGTTGAGTATTAGTGTTTAGTACGTGCATGTGGAAGCCATCTCTGCACGGGATTCCCCATATGTTGTGTCCAGGTGTATGTTAACTGCTACAGCTACCACATAGGTCTAATCATGTTCATGGATGTTAGTTGTCAGGATGGAGATGTGCCACCAGGCGTCAATGTGGGTGCGTCCACATCAAGCGGTGCTATAGCTGCCAAACCCCAATAGAAATTGTACAATCTCTCGTATGCCAATGTATAATAAAGATTCAACTACTTCTGCGAGGACACGTTTCACTTTCGTGTTATACCGATTCCTATGACGAAGGAATCAACCATGTTTTTCTTTAATAGATATCCAAATAGCACCGATTTGCAGGCGCTGCATTAAGTCGGTTTTGTAATGAAAACGCGCGGCAGGCGCTTTGATAAGAGTAGTCGATTCGTGCCGGAATTCAGGCTCATCCCGGTGGAAGTGCGACTGGCATGTCTTTCTTTCCTTTGCAGAAAATGAAACAGGCTTTTGTACGGGCGGCACTTGGCTTGCGAGGAAGCATCGTGGTCGGCGAGCGCCTTCGGGGAAGGATTGCACAACAGCGGCCAAAATGAGCTATGAGCCACGATCGGTATAGACGACGACGAGGAGGAGCCGGCCACCATGGCCCAGCGAGGTGAGCCGCACCGGTTTTACCGCGCCTTCCTGCTGGCCTTCAATGTGCTGCTCATGGTCATCGCGGGTTCGGTCGCTTCGGTGGGCCTCTTCGCCTTCTCCGAACGGAGGTGGCCGGCGGTGAGCCGTACTCTTCTCGTAAATGCGCTATGCATCCGAGATTGCATGGAGCCAGGCAGACCTATTTTGCTTAACTGAGCACCGTAAAGTGGTACAACTCTTCATGTCACCACAGAACAGGGCCAGCCTTACACAAGCCTTCCTTCTCTCTTTATATGTACCTATCTCAAACGAATCTAGAATAAGAACGGCGTTAACTGGGTTATAACTGTCCTTGGCGACATGGGAGCGCATGTATACGCAATGTTCACTAATGAACGCCCTGAGAAGAGAATATGGCGTCCACAAATATATTGCGGACAACGTTGATGAATTCTAGAGCATCAATAAAAGGGCGGAAAGCGTCGTTATTTAACAGTAGATAAAAACTTGCAGCTTTTAAACTTAGTTAAAGTTGGTTTAAAGGGGTGGTGACACCAAACTTGTGGCTTGCGCGTTCTTTGCTGTAAGCGTTTCCTATAGCTCCAGGAAGCATGATGCACGCATCAAGATTCATGTATTCTCGCTAAATAATTTATTATCGCCTTTTGATTTGGACAACTTTCGGTTTCGGTTTCTGGGCGCCGAGGTTGGGCAGTGACGTAGAAGTGTAGGAGGCCTGGTCACGTGACCACACAAGGCTGTGACGCACATAGCCAGGAAGCGATCAAAACTCGGCGAGTGATGTAGCAACCGATGTTTTGCCGGTACTATAGTGAACTAGAATATGTTCTAGTCATAGGTCGGCAAACTCACTCATGAGTCGACTCACTCACACTCACTCAGACTCAGATCGAGCCGTGAGTCTGAGTCTGAGTGAGTTCGAGTAAGTAATATTTTGGTGAGCTTGAGTCCGAGTGAGTCCGGCTGAGAAAAATTTCAGTGAGTCTGAGTCCGAGTGAGTCCGGTGGAGAAAAAATTTGGTGAGTCTGAGTCCGAGTGAGCTCTCAGGGCAAAATAGATTTCATGAGTGAGTCTGAGTGAGCACCACACTTTTTTGCCGACCTATCGTTATTTCTACACAACTTCACCATTACTATCAGCCCTATGTCGGCTCACGTTTATACTCCCGCCGACTCACACATACTTCAAAGCACTAGCGTTGATACACCAGCTCTATATTTATCAATCAAAGGCGTGAGTTACGTATTGGGGGGGGGGGGGCAGGTTCACCTCCCCCCGCAATCTCTTTCACAGAAAATTCTTGATAAAAATATATCTGGAAGTTACCTCTTTCAAAAAAATGTCCTTACTGGACTGCAACCACTGATAACTTATATTTGAAGGTACGAGGTCAAAAGGTGGTGCCAAGTAGAGCATCAATTACGCCAGATATTGGTGTTAAAGAGCATTGACACCATGGTCAAGAAAGCCAATTATACGCTAACCGACTCATGAGTCGACTCACTCAGACTCAGATAGAGCCGTGAGTCTGAGTCTGAGTGAGTTCGAGTGAGTAATATTTTGGTGAGTTTGAGTCCGAGTGAGTCCGGCTGAGAAAAATTTCAGTGAGTCTGAGTCCGAGTGAGTCCGGTGGAGAAAAAATTTGGTGAGTCTGAGTCCGAGTGAGCTCTCAGCAAAATATATTTCATGAGTGAGTCTGAGTGAGCTCCACACTTTTTGCCGACCTATGGTTCTAGTTCACTACAGCCGGTACGTACGTTGCGGAAGTGGCGGATGTCCGGAGGTCACTCACGTTACTACAGCAGATTTGGTGTGACGTCACTACAACTTTCGTTGTCCATCCTACAGATCTACGTCAGTGTTGGCGCGCTAGCGATGGGTTTCGATCGGGAGACTGAGCATTTAGGTACACTTTGGAAGTGAATTAAAATATATTCTAAACGTTTGCTGTGTCCGACCCCTTCGTGTGGATTGTCCTTGCATACAGAGGAAACCCACAACAGGCTTGTAATAGCCTCGAACTTTGATGGCACCACCCCTTTAACAATTATCGAAAACCAAGCATCTTACCTTGCGGATAAAAACTGTCCCAAGGGTGTCTGCGTCACGTCATCATTTACGAATTCATTAATTGGCATTTGTTACAGACCACCAGACAATTGTCCTTCCTTTATTTTCGACTTGCGCTCCAATTTCAGAGAAACATCCTAACTCAACTATATTGTTAGCGGATGATCTTAACTACCCGGCTATTAATTGGCCCTCTTTTACTTCCAACTCTCGCTCCTCGAATGAATTAATTAAACAATCATTAAACTCACCAACATACCCGCGGAACTAAAACCTTCGATTTTATTCTCGTGTCAAATTCGATGGTTTCAGTGATCACAAAATGTTGCCAGCCTTCCCATCATATTCGCGAGCCGGTACCCCGCTCCAATAGGAGATTTTCCTAATTCAGTCTGGCCACACTGATTTTTTTGCCGTCCGCCATTAGTAGGGCGTCACTTCAGGCAGTTGCATGGGCAGTGTCGGATATCCCACACTACAGCGTCTCGCTTACTGTTTTGGTGGTGATGTCGTGGTCCAAAAGTCTCGCAGTTATTCCGGAGACTCTTACGGAAGAAAAAGTGGAAGCCTACAGCGCCTCAAAAAGGTTAGCGAAGCACAACGATGAACGAAGTCACAAGTTTGCTGTGGAAAGCTACGTCCAAACCGCTTCGATCGAAACGTCTTCGTACACAGATAGGTAAGTCACTTCATTGAGCTGCCGCTCGCGTGGTAGTGTTCTGTATCAAGCTAAGTATACGATGACGCTAAATGCTAATACGAATGTTGGTGCGCGCGGTGTTCGCGAGCACTTGCTAGCATCGAACAGATCGCTCGGCACACGTGCGAGCAACGACTCTTCGGTGAACTGCGCTGTTATCTGGGGCTAATTTCGCTTTCGCGAAATTAGCATCGGATGCGTCGGCGAGTGACCAGGTTGCTGGCAGTAGCATGTTGGCACGGTGTCCGGACCGCGGTGACGGCCGAACGCATCAGTCGTTTGTCGTGAAAGTGATCCGCTGAGAATTTAGCCCCAGGTCGCACGATCTGCCGTTTGTGGTTCTTTTTAGCGTTCCTGTGCGTGAACAAGTGCTCTGCTTAAGTAGTGTTTGGTATTTCTCAACATAGGCCGTGCGCTGGGACCCCCAAGGGGGAGGGAGGGCAGCTTGGCAGTGCTCCTACCTTCTCCTCTGGTGCGGGCTACACACACAGGCACGCACTCACGAAAATGCTCTTGCACAAGCTGCAAACCAGCCACGTGTTTTTCAGGTCTGTGTGAGGTGCATCCACTTGTTGCATGAAAAGCAACAAACACATTCATTTCCCACTTGTACTATTTGAACAAGTTATGTTCTCAGTGCTCTCTGTAGTGTCAGTTAATCTGTGGTATATGAACGTTCAGGTGCTGCTTGCAAAATAATAAATGTTACAAAGAGCGAATTCCCCCCCCCCCCCCCCACCCTCTTATTATGTTCCTGCCTATGTTTGCAATCATTGCACTCTCTATTATCTACAGTGATATGTGAAAATGTCATCAGAAACAAGTACTACATATACCATGATAATGAATACCCTCTTTTTTTTTTTTCAGTGACTCAACGCTTATTCGTGTGCGCGCACTCTGCTACAGGAGCCAAAAAAAGACAGCTCCTGCGTACAAAGTGTCCGCTACTTTCTTCCATGATGGGAGCATTCAAGATTGCACGTGTGAATGTGCTGTAAGAGAAAATGGTGCCTGCCATCACATTCTGGGGCTACTTAAGGTGGTTTTGCTGCTCAAGGAGAATGGCTATAACGAAGCGCCACCTGAGCTTTCTTGCACTGAATTGCCACAGCAGTGGAGACGTCCACGAGGAGAAAAAATAACGGCGTGTGGTGTAGATGAACTTGACTGGAGGGCTCCGAGACCTGGTGGACTTGAGCGTCCCACTCCTTCAAGGCTCTATGAAGCACGCAAGAGACCAAGACTTGCACATGAAGTACAGCTGGCTGCTCTCAAATATGGAGAGGCATTAGAAACTCATGCACCGTCTCCATTTGCAAGACACCTCAGGAACATGAAGGCAGTGCCCGCAACGTCTACTTTTGGGGAAACTTGTGTGGGAAGTTTGCTGTGGTGCCAAAAGACTGTACTGCCTCACCACTTCACAACGTATATAAGCCCGGACATTCAGTTGGGTGTGACAGCACATCCTCATCACCCAACACCACCTGAACCCGACTTATTTACGTCAACAACAGTGTTTGCTTCATCATCTGTGAGCCTGCCAAATAAAGAAAGAGCCATATTTGAGGTAAGTAAAGAATATATTGAAGCAGCACTTGGAAGTACTAAAAGTGCAACAAATTTCAATATCTGTAAAGCTAGGAGGATCAGTAGTCATTTCCACGATGTGACTGTGTTGAATAAGCGAAGGTTACCAGTGGTCTGACTGTCGGCAAAATTTGCACACTTTTTATAAAGTGATTAGCATCCCTTCAAGATCTCACAAAAGTCATGGTATGTTTGTGTCTTTGGGCCTAACCTTTTTTCTCTGCAATGTGTACCACTTGGTGGTTGATGTTAGAATGGGTTTGTTTTGTTTCGAGTTTTCATCAGTTTGTTTTGAGGGTTCGAAGTCAACCATCAGACCAACTAGGCTCAACGCGTGTGTACTTGTCTTGGAAAACATAAAGAAATCTTTCAAGTTTGCCCAATGCTGAGCTTACTCAAGCCTGCATCATATGTATCCAGACACATGCCACATAGACACATCGTGATGGTGCTGCTACATGGTGTAGCGTGTGGAGTTCGATTGCAGTAAAGACCTCAAACATGACTCATTTTGACTAGCAATATGGTGTCTTACTGATGTTAATATTGACGAACATCCGCAGACGATTGCTGCAAAAAAAAATTTGAGCTACCTAACGTTGTTGCATTTCAGTTGTCATTTAGGCAATTTTAGATCAAACATGTTTTGTAAAAGTAATATAGCCCACCTGTTAGCCTGGTTGGTCTAGGCGCTTTGCCTGTACCTTTTCTCTTTTCGTTTTTTTACAGACATTGATCCAATCAATTCAAGATGCTCGTCTCCTGGAAAAGAGTAGCCGGCAGCAGAGCAAAAGTACTGAGTGGAAGAAGGCCCGAAAGTATCGCCTGACTGCCTCCAACTTTGGGACTGTTGTTGCCCGTGAGAAATGGACACCGAAAGGACTGCAGAACTTGACAAGTGACAAGGACCTGTCACGGGTGAGGGCTGTACAGTAAGTATCAATATCAGTGGCACTATGAATGTTAGACAGTAAATTGGTTTCAGGGGACGTGCTGTTTAGTCAGAATATTGTGTGACGTGAATGAGTACAGTGACAACCGTGCACAAATAAATGTAGCCAGAGAGGAGGGGGGCCAAATCTTTTTGAAACTTTCGCAGTTTGTGTGCATACATATGCATTTTTTCTAAAATAAAATCTTGCTTATGCTGGACTGTTAAGGTGGATAGTTTGGCCAGTTGGTATCAAGCATAGTGGAACATAATTACTAGCGTAAAGCAACAAGGACCAAATAAACGAACGTGAGACCATGCTATAGCATAATCTCCTGTTTTTTCATCTTTTTACTGTCCCCTTGACTCTATTATTCATGTCGTTTCTTGCATAATCCCCTGAGACTGTGTTTACCTTAGAAAAACAATGATAGCATATTTAGAAAGTAGTTATACTGCACTATCTTCAAATGCATCTGCAGCATGCGTTTATGTTCCAACTGTTGTTGGTGTATTGATGTGTTTCTAGAAGCCAAAATATAATTTGCGGCACAATGTAATGTGCGCATTACTCCACCATTAGGTATGGCATCTCCAATGAGCGACAGGCAGTACGGCGATACGAGGCGGCACTTCGCACTGCTTTGCACGACGTCCAGACCTTTCACTGTGGACTGGTTGTAAGTCCAACAAGCCCATGGCTCGGCGCTTCACCAGACCGGATTGTGTGGGACCCACAAGAGAACTCCCATGGCATCATTGAAGTGAAGTGTCCATATTCGATGAAGGACATGGATGAGCCAACCACTCAAGGATCGTGCCTGTACAAGGATACTGACAATGTTTTCAGGCTTGATCGTCGGCACCAGTATTATTATCAGCTTCTTGGGCAAATGGCTATCTGTGGGCTTTCCTGGGCAGATTTTGTAGTGTACTCTCCCCAGTTTCTTGTGGTTGAGAGAATCAAGTATGATGATGCAGCTTGGCAGCAATGCAAAGTGAAACTGAACAAGTTTTATTTCAGCACATTATTGCCATATTTTGCAAGCAGAGATCATCCATTGCAACCAAGCAACTCGTAATTTTCTGCGGCATAGTAAGGAAAGAAGCATTGCTTTTGTAGGGCTTTGTAGGTCAGAAGTGCTTTGACAATGTACCAAGACAAGTTAGACAGTGCAATTTACAATACAGTTGATCATCCTTCAAAGAGACATGTACCAGGGAGCAGTTTTTGCTCCTTATATGAGGGTCCTTCTATAAGCAGGGTACCATATTTTCATTTGCTGATCGACCGTTATATCGAGTTACGCACCCTATGAGTAAAATAAGAATGAGAGAAAGCTACAGCCTGTTCCAAAAATTCCAATATGTACCATTTGCTTTAATGCTATGCAGTTTGTTTGGTGGACTGCTACACAGAGACACTAATCCTTTTTCTCCCCCGTGACATTTCTTTTTTTCATTACTTATTTATTGTGACATTTTCTTGGAGGTAGGCACGATGGCTTGTTTATGTCAGCAAATGTGCCGCTTACTGCTTTGCTTGCATTTGCAGGGTAGATTTGTTGTTGAGGGAATGCTGTGTGAGGTGTAACGTCAGCCGCGCACTGTGGTGCTTGTTCATTGAGAGCAGCGCAAGTGGGACTCCTTATAGTTCCGATATATCTTGTTTGTTTTCTCCTGGAATATCTTTGCATACACTTAAAAGCATTTTATATAATTGAAGCGCTTTGTTATAATGACCTAAGTCCTAATATGTATTCTAAGTATAAAGCAGCTCTTGCAATTTCATGGACTTCTGCTAAGCACCCCGTTGGTACCCGCTCAATTATTTTATCTAACGGCTCTTTTGGCATAGCTGCAATCATTTCAGTATTTACATACCCAGGTGCTTTTACATTTGCAACCGTAAAAGTGTCGTTCAAATACATAGTAAGCGGGTCAGTGATCTGCTCATCAATAGCAAAAGCTTCTGAAGGAGCTGTTGGAATTAATATTGCATTAATTTTTTCAAATGTGTCTATAACATCCTTTTGTAGTAGCCTTCCAACTTTTTGTGCCTTCAAATAATGTAAATCATATTGCACAGAAGATAAAAGTGCCTATCGTTATCAGTCTTCTCACTTTTTTACCGAACCCTTGCCCCCTAGTTTTTGATATCATAACATTAATGTAATCACCTTCTTCTTCAACCCATGCACTCCTGTCATTCTTTTTCCTCGCACCACCTGCACACAGTCACCCTCCTTGCCTTGATATTCTTGAAGTGTTTCTCTACACTGGATTTGCCTTGCAAGGTCTCCATGTTTTATAACTTACTGACCCACTTCGCTTTTTGCAGAAGTTATAATAAACAGTGAGTGCATGTGTGTCATTTTCCATTGCTTTCCACAGTGGGTAAAACCGTGCTTAGCAGCTAATGGTGCATTTGTGTCATTTTTTCCATTGCTTTCCATGGTGGGTAAAACCGTGCTTAGCAGCTAATGGTGCTGCCTTTCATGTTAAAAACATATCTGTTACTTGCAAGTTTGCTGTCCAGAATTCAACAATAACTTGTCGCTTTACAGGCGATTGTCTTTTATCTCCAGTGTCTGTCACAAAAGAGTTCAAATGAATGGGGTAGGCAGGGTGGCTGATCGTGTGGATTAATGGTGCCTTATTTCCAACTTCATGTTACGTCCATGTCTAATATATAGGTATTCAAGTCTCATAATAATAACTTGTGGGTCTTTATGTACAGGATGTATTTATAACTATATGATAATGAAGCAGGGTGTAGTGGGGGACTCTGGATCATATTTGACTACTTCGGGTTTTTTAACATTCATCTAAATATGTACACAGATGTTCTTGCATTTGACACACATTGCAAAGTGGCCACCTTGGCCCAAGATCTAGTCCACCTCCTTTAGATTAATAGTGCAACATGTTGCATGTTGAGCTGCCATGGTGGGTCAAGCCAGTGTAATAAAATAGCTTTTATTTAACACAATGGTAGATAAACATATTGAGATGTGCTGGAATGCTTGTCTTATGTTATGAATGTTGCAACAGCTTGAAAAGTGAGACGCTTAGTGACTAACCAGTAGAAAGGAATGGTGAATTGCTTTTTCCTTAAAATAAAATTCATACTCAGCGACACTGTTAACCAAGCATGTGTGTTTGAAAATGTGTTCAGGAAATTGAATAAAAATAATTGCTTACTTTGTTAATTATCACCTAACACATTGTTTACGTGCTTTTTCATCTATGTAGGATTTTTTTTTATGTAAAAGAGGCAGGGTATTAGGAGATAATTTGCAAGTGTCCAATGTCTGCTGTGTGAACTTGTTGAACTCTTATGGTACGTTAGTGCATTTTGGTTGTGTCAACATCTACAATGCAGTGAGACTTTGCATTTGAATGTCCGATAATGTGTCTATTTTTCTGATGAAATTTTTACAAGGGCGACATATCATTTAACAGAATAAATTTATTAAAAAATCCACCATTTTTCTTGTTCTGCCTTATGTTCATGGACTACATGTCTCAAGCAATTGCTTTGTATGTCTGAATAATTTGGACAGCTTGTACAAATTTGCATGTAAAATAACTGTTACTGACACAGTGTGATGCAGGTTCTTTTTTTATGCTTTTGATTACCTCTCGGTGGTTGTGCCTCCGAGAGCTTTACGAAGGACAAAGCCGTTCGTTTAACACCACACAGGAAACTTTTAATTAGAAACTATAACTACAATACTAACACTCAAGTAAACACTTAATAAAAAATTCACTGCCCACGGTAAATCACTCTAAGAACACAAAGTGGAAGTTCAAAACCATATACTACAAAGTATAGTTCGTGCGCGGCGGAGTGGGCCATAACGGTGGCGAGTCTCACCCGTGTCGTTGAGGCTTGGCGACATTTAACAAACAGGAATGCGGTGGCTACGGCTTGACGCAGGCTGACTGGTGACGACAAGAGAGCGGTGGTGGTTGGGCGACCAGTTGAGAAACCAGAGAAGAGATGGTCATACGCTCGACGCACAGCTCGGGCCCGTAGCCCAACTGCTGCTGCTTGCCTGTCGGCACCGAAGTCCGCAGGCCTTGGGCTGGAGTTCACGACCGGATGGCTACGGTCCTCTTGCACGGGAACGCAACGGCAGGAGGCCCTAGCCAGTTGAAGTCTTCTTGGCTCGGGTCCGAAAGCCGACTGCCCATCTTCAGCGCCCGGTCCAGTGACAACCTTCCGCTCGCCACGTCCTCTTCCAACTCCCTTGCTCTTCTGTTGCTCACGATTCACTTGTCCTTGGGCACACTTGTCCACTCCTGATTGGAGACCTTTGGACCTCGGTGGTGACATGTGAGTGGCTCTCGAAATGTTCCGTGGCTTTCTTTTTCATCATGTCACTTTTACGTCGACTCCTCGTGCCTCGCGCCCTTGCACTTGACATCTTCAACGTCATCGTCGTTTATGCAGCACCGCGCGAGCACTTTGCCGCTTCTTTCTTTTTGCTCCGTGCACTTTTTAAAGACTCACTTTAAACACGCACTATTCAAACGCGCACCACTCATCACACACTGTACAGTTTACCTGCTTGCAATAAGTGGGTTTTGCAAATTTGTAAGGAACGCACAAATCCCCCATATTTCATTCACAATGGGAGTAATCGTCAAAGGTATCGGTCTGTCAAATATGTGGAATGCCTTGATTCGCTGTATGCGCCTTTCAACATGAATCCTTAGTGATGCAATCTCTTCGGTCTCTGCTATTTCATCTGCAGTGAAACATTCTCTGCGCAAAAATGGTGGGCTATTCAAAGTGACACCTATCTTGCTGAGAAGTTCATCTATTTTGAAGCCTTTATCAGCCATGACTGAGTCTCCGGGTTCAAACTCGAGCTTCAAAAATCCACTTTTTTCAACCAACTCCTTGTCGGACAATGACCCAGCAAACAACTTGGACAAGAAGGTGATGGTTCCGTCAGGTGAAATGACAATCAGTGACTTCAATGTGTTCGCTGATTTGTAATTTGAATAAGTTTGCGACTGGAGCACAAGTGAGCTAGGCACCTCGCACCTGATCTCTGTGGCGTCTATTATAGCTCTTGTACTGGAATAGCCCTGTGCAATAAATGCAGGCGGCATGGCTTCATTAACTTCATCCCTTGTCCACCAAAGATTAAGCTGGCCTATCTGTAGGTATATAAAGCTGATCCAAGTTGTACTCAGCCTGGATACCGTTGGCAGAGAAATTAAAAACCTGTAGGCAAGATCCTTCTCGAAAAGTCCGAGGCGAAGCCTTACAAGTACTAAGAAAAGTTGCTCTCTGGCGGGCAGCAGGTGAGGCCTTCCTGCATTGGTACGGCAGTCAGCATAATTTCTTGACCATGCCTTAATATTTTCGCAGTTTTCTCCTGGGTCAAGGAACTCAAAAAGTTCCATGAAAGCTTTGTAGTCTGGAAGGCCTGTATAGAACATCATGTCATCAGGGCTATCCCGAAAGCACTCAACGGAAAACTTTCGGCTCACGCGCTTCTCCAGCTGGCTACGCTCTTGTGCTGCAATGTCGAGCGCTCGCTCTGCTTTGTACAACGAACTTTTAATGAGCTCCACTTCGTCGGCTTTTTTCTTTACTTCCGACTCTAACGCACGGACACGCGCCGTCATTACGTCGAGTTGTTCGGTGAGGTCGGAAATCTTTAGCGAGCACGCACAACCACACACCACGCCATCGATGCTGCTCGTCACCGATGTAGGAGAGCAGATGTCTACGTCGCTCACATCCGCGGTAGTCGATCGCCCGCCTTCGGAAGGCACTGTAGCGCTGACGAGGTTAAGTGGTTCTCGATTTCTTGGTTTTTTTCTTGGTGGAGGCCTCGGAGCACTAAACGCGAAGATGCTGGGCACGGCGTCTTGCTTCAAGAAACGACGGTTTCCGGCGACGTTTGGCAAGTAGTTTGCTTCAGTAAAATGCCTTGAACAAACTTTTGTGAACTTCGTCACGGTGAAGAAAGGGCCTTCGTCACGTTTAATAGCTATAATCCACCTTTTCCTCCAGTCCGTATCCTTCGGAAAAGAAAAAAACGAGACCTGCAAGAAAAGGTAGGCATCAGCCGCGCACCGATTGTAAACAAAGCCGCGGGCAAGCGCGCTTCTGCTTACCTTCGACCCATCCTCGTCTCGAAATCCTCTTTGCGTGCACTGCGGTACACAGCAATGGGCTGGCATTGCGCTGATCCCGTTCTATCGGAAACGGCAACTATTTGCGCAAACAGGATCGCACGCGAGCGTTCAATCTGAAGCGCGCGCGCGTGTACTCCTCTGACTGCTCTGACGGCGCGCGCCCTACTAATGGCGGCTGAGAAATGCTTCTCGTTGCTGCCGACAGGTGGCGCTGAATTAGGAAAATCTCCTATTACAAGAAAGCCGATTGTACTGCCATTAATTTCTGGTCTCCAGACTTTAACCTCCCGTACGCTCGTCGAAAACTGGACAACATTCGAGCACAAGCTACTGGCGCGTATCAAAGCCATGCTATAACAGATCTCTACAAAATAAAACGAAACACTTGTTCAAAACAGCTAAAAGACTAAACACTACCGCATCTTGGTCAAAACAAAAATCCTGCGAAACTGCATATTGTCGCGTCGTTCGTAAAGCTAAGAACACGTTTTTTTTCGCATCACCTACAGTCCCTGATGACTAACAATCCGAAAAAATTCTAGCCTGCTATTTCCCCGACCTCCTCTCCGACTAACGTAGCACTACAACATGGAAACGGTAATTTGGTTGAAGAGGACTCAAAACATAAACAAATATTTTACATCCATATTCACAAAAGAAACCTACTCAAATATTCCTAGTGTTACTGACGTCACTTATAGGTATTTGAGATGCATTGAATTAACAGTCGAAGGTAATTTCATCTGTAATAAAGAAACCTAGTATCCACAAGCTCTGGTATTGACGGTATCAACACTAAGATTCTCAAACTAACAATAATGCCTTGCAGTTTAATCCTTTACCATATCTTTAATCAATCATTATCTACTGGTACACTTCCACGTGATTGGAAAATTGGCAAGGTGATACCCATCTTCAAGTCTGGAAATAAAAGTGATGAAAATAATGATCGCCCCATATCCCTCACTAGCATTCCTTGCAATCTACTAGAACAGATAACTGCATCTAATATTGCCCAACATGTAGAAAATAACCATTACTTTTTTCCTCGACAGCGTGGTTTTAGGAAGGGTTTGTCTTGTAAAACCCAGCTGTTAGAATTCACACGCGATCTATTTTCTAATGTGGATGGTAACACAGACTGCATACATGTCGATTTTTCTAAAGCATTCGATCGTGTAGCACATTGTCGTTTAATTACTAAATTGTCTTCCCTTAATCTTGATTCTCTAACTGTATCTTGAAATTTTCTCTCCTCACGCAAGCAGTTTACATAACACCTCATCTCCATTATCTGACGTTACTTCTGCTGGTGTTCCTCAGGGCAGCGTCCTTTCTCGTCTACATCTCATATCACATCAAACGTCCATTTGTTCGCCGAATATACCGTAAAATTATAACTCCCGCAGATCACCTCGCACTATAACAGGATCTTGACATAGCCACATTCTGGTGCTCAAAGTGGCAGATGACGGTTAACATTGAGAAATTCAAACTAATGACGTTCAGCCGAAAGAAGTCAAACTCGACTTACACGTATACTGTCTAAACAATAAACATATATTGGCAATGGACTGCTACTAAGTACCTTGGCATTCACTTCACGTCTAATCTATCCTGGTCAACCCACACTGAAAAAATTACTGTCACAGCATCGCGCACACTCGGATACCTGAAACGTAATCTTCATGCGGCGCAATCCATAACACGAACACTAGCATATGAGACATTCGTTTGTGCACAATTCGAATATGCATCGTCCATCTGGTCACCTCACCAAGCATATCTTATCGACTTATAGAATCTGTGCAAAACCACGCAGCACGTTTCATCGCTCGTGACTACAACCGCTACTCATGTGCGACTAACATGAAGACTTCCTTATCATTATCTTCCCTGGAATTACGCAGGAAGATCGCCATTTTTTTTATTTGAAAATACTGCAGGCTCACTCGGCCCTTGCAGGAGTGGTTACAGAATGCAACATGCAACAAAAAAACAATCATAAACAGAAATCGATGGCTTGTACTTTAGAAACAAAGGATTCCACAGTATTACAATGCACAACACTATCAGGCAACTTATTCCACCAAGAAATAGCTGAGGGAAAGAGTGAATGTTTGTGTAAGTTGACGCGGCTTGAAGGCTGTCGAATTGTTTTACTGTGGTTAGTTCGTGATGAGTGGGGGAAAGGATGCAAATAACGTGACTTATGCCTATTCCATAAAGTAATCTACAGCGTGCATGTAAATACCTATCAAAGCCTCATCTCACATCTCGCAGACTTAATAATCAGGCTAGTTTGCGCGTCTTTTCGGCCGCACTTAAGCCTTTAACGCATCTGCGCTAACGCGTGCCATAGTTCAATGGAATGACCTACCCGATGATGTAGTGGGCATTCATGATCACGCGGCATTTAGAAATAAAATACTAAGTACTTATGACTGTGTTTGCTAATTATAGATGACTTGAAATCATGTTTATACATTGCATAATGATAACACGTTGCCCCGTTCAAATATGTATAACACATACTGAGTGTCTTATTATTACCTATGTTACCTCACGGATTTTGCCATTATGTAATACCTGGTTTTTGAATTCCCTTTTTTTGTGTTCTTGCTTAAAATTATTGTATAGTCCCCCTCACATCAATCAATCATGTTTTTTTTATCATTTCGTCCTTCGTTTACATGATAAAACGAAAAAAGGTGGCACGAGAAAAAGCTGCTTCGTCGCAGCTTGACAGAGCTCCTGCCACCCGTACATAGGCAACATACGGCAAAATACATAAGCAAAGAATGAATACAGAATAAAGTATGTATCTCCTATTTGCACTTCAACGGCCTCACAGAACGTCTGTGTAGCACAATATGAAATAAAGAAATAAATACAAACAATACCAAAAATAAATACGAACAGTGATAAAACTACATCGCGGCATGTATTTATTTTATTTATTTATACAATACTGCAGACACTGTTTGGGTCCAAGCAGGAGGGCAAATACATAATATATATATATATATATATATATATATATATATATATATTGTCGCGATGCAACGCGAGGAAAAGACAAGAAGACCTTTCGGCAGCGAAACAGCGTGTTGAAAATCAGCTGAACAGGCGGAACGTCTTCTTCGTCTTCAACTAATCACAGCCCCACTAGATGGTGTCCGTTAAAGCCCCCCATCGTCGTCGTCGTCCACATGTAGTATACACGCGTCATTTGCCTCTCCCTAAAGGAGCATCGCCCCGATGCTAAATCAGAAATGCAGTTTTTTTTTTTTTTAACAAAGGTCTCGCACAGTCACTCGTTGACATATGGCTTCATGCGCATAACATGCACAAGTTCAGGACGGTGCTGAGTACGCCTCATACAATGGGGACTGTCGGGGACGACTTCGTAGGTGACATCACTCAGGCGTCGCAATACTCGGTATGGTCCGAAGTATCGCCTTAACAGCTTTTCAGATAGTCCTCGTTTCCGTATGGGCGTCCAAACCCATACTCTGTCGTCGGCTTGGTAAACAACTGTTCTGCGGTGAGCATTGTAGCGGCCTGCGTCGTAGCCTTGTTGCTGGCGGATCCGCAAGCGGGCAAGTTGCCTAGCTTCTTCCGCGCGTTGCGTAAACACATCGGCGTCGGTGTCAGTGTCGTCACATTCGTGCGGTAGCATCGCGTCAAGCATAGTCCGCACCTCCCGTCCGTGAACGAGGCTGAACGGAGTCATGCGAGTCGTTTCTTGCTTGGCCGTGTTGTACGCAAACGTGATATAAGGCAAGATTTCGTCCCAATTTTTATGTTCAACGTCAACGTACATTGAAAGCATGTCTTCAATCGTTTTGTTTAGACGCTCTGTTAACCCGTTCGTTTGCGGGTGGTAGGCGGTGGTTTTACGATGAGTTGTTCCACTCAGCATCAAGACGTGATCCAAAAGAGCTGCCGTAAATGCGGTTCCTCTGTCTGTGATCACGACAGTTGGTGCACCATGCCTCAGTACAACGTTCTCGACGAAAAATCGTGCAACCTCCGCTGCTGTGTTTCTCTGAATAGCCTTTGTTTCAGCATAACGGGTGAGGTAGTCGGTCGCGACGATAACCCAGCGGTTTCCTGCACTTGAAGTTGGAAGTGGACCCAAAATATCCATTCCAATTTGGTCAAACGGTGTTCGTGGGACCTGAACGGGTTGCAGGAGGCCAGCTGGCTTAGTCGGGGGTGACTTGCGTCGCTGGCAGTCGAGGCAAGTACGAACGTGGTGCTTCACGGATGTGGTGAGCCGTGGCCAGTAGTACCTTTGCTGTACTCTGGCCAATGTTCGCGTGTAGCCTAAGTGGCCAGAAGTCACCTCGTTGTGGCATGCTTGAAGTACTTCGGTGCGAAGTGATGCCGGGATGACGAGCAAATAGGTGGATCCGGTCGACGAAAAGTTTCTTTTGTAGAGTACTCTGTCTCGAAAACAAAACGATGACAATATTCTTGCGAAAACCCTAGGTGCTTTCTGAGATCTTCCGTCTAAGTAATTAATTAGACCCAGCAACTCAGGGTCGTCACGTTGCTGCTGCGCAATGGCGGACGTGTCGAGAACACCAAGGAATGCTGTTTCCTCCTCATCGGGTAGAACAGCCGACTCAATCGGTGACCGGGACAGACAGTCAGCGTCCATATGTCGCTTCCCCGACTTGTGCACGACCGTCATATCGAACTCCTGGAGCCGCAGACTCCATCGCGCTAATCGCCCGGTAGGATCTTTAAGGTTTGTCAACCAGCACAAAGAATGATGGTCGCTAATAACTTTGAAGGGGCGGCCATACAAATACGGGCGAAATTTTGTAACCGCCCATATCACGGCGAGGCATTCCTTCTCAGTCGTGGAGTAATTAGCCTCTGTGCGTGTTAGCGTTCTGCTTGCATAGGCGATTACCCTTTCAGCGTCCTCCTGCCGTTGCACAAGGACAGCTCCCAGTCCTACATTGCTGGCATCAGTGTGAAGCATCGTAGGGGCTCCCTCGTCAAAGTGTGCAAGCACCGGCGGCGTTTGTAGACGCTGGCGCAGATCATTAAAAGCAGCTTCCTGCTCCTCTTTCCATTCAAAGGCAACGTCTTCTCTTGTGAGACGAGTTAATGGTGACGCAATGCGTGCGAAGTCCGCGATGAACCGCCGATAATAGGCACAGAGGCCCAGAAAGCGCCTGACAGCCTTCTTATCGGACGGCACAGGGAACTGTGCTACGGCTGTAATTTTTTCAGGATCTGGACGAACGCCTTCGTGACTGACGACATGGCCAAGGAATTGCAGTTCGTCAAAGCAAAAGTGGCACTTCTCTGGTTTCAATGTTAGACCCGCGGACCGTATGGCTCGTAAAACCACTGCAAGCCTTTCAAGGTGCTCGTCAAATGTTGCGGAAAACACTATGACATCGTCAAGATAGACTAAGCAGGTTTTCCATTTCAACCCAGAAAGCACGGTATCCATGAGCCTTTGAAAGGTAGCAGGCGCCGAGCACAAACCGAAGGGCAAGACTTTAAACTCATATAAGCCATCTGGCGTCACGAAAGCGGTCTTCTCGCGGTCTCTCGGGTCTACCTCGATTTGCCAATATCCGCTCCTCAGGTCCATTGAAGAAAAGTAACGAGCATGTCGAAGTCTGTCGAGAGAGTCATCTATACGGGGAAGCGGATACACATCTTTCTTGGTCATCTGATTTAGCTTCCTGTAGTCCACGCAAAAGCGGAGGCTGCCGTCCTTTTTCTTGACTAGGACCACGGGCGATGCCCAGGGGCTCTTTGATGGCTGAATGACGTCATCTTCAAGCATTTTGTCTACTTGTTGTTGTATCGCTTCGCGTTCTTTTGGAGCCACCCGATAAGGGTTCTGGTGAATAGGTCTCGCAGTGTCTTCGGTGATTATCCGATGCTTGGTAAGAGGCGTGCGACCAACTCTTGATGTGGACGAAAAGCAGTCTTGGAATGCCGCTAGTAGCTCAAGGAGTCTCCGTCGCTCGTCATTTGACAAAGTAGTGCTAACGTCAAGAGCCGGTGCTGGATCAAGTTTTGGCGCTTCGTCGAGTACTGACAAACAGCCTTGGGCATCCACGACATCGTCAAAGTAAGCGACGGCCGTGCCTTTTGGGAGGTGTCGGCGCTCAGCACTGAAATTGGTCAGCAGCAAGTCCGTGCGGCCAGCAGTGACACTGACTATACCTCGTGCGACGGAAACGCCGTGGGTAAAGAGGAGCGAGCTTATTTGGTCTGCAACTCCTTCGCCGTCAAACGGGGCATCACCTGCCACGGAAACAAGCGTGCATGACCTAGGAGGGAGGACCACATCGTCATCAGTAAGACGCAGAGGGTTATGTCTCGCCTCCGGACAATCAGCTAGGCCAGGACTGTTGCAGAACGTAATCGAACTGTCCGGGATGTTGATGACGGCACCATATTCTCGTAAAAAATCCATGCCAATGATTAGGTCTCTGCAGCATGCCGCGAGAACGACGAAAGACGCGACGAAAGGAGAACCTCCTATGTCAATTCGCGCTGTGCATCTTCCGGTAGGCATTAGTAACTGGCCGCCTGCCGTTCTGATATGAGGGCCTGTCCACGGCGTTTTCACTTTCTTTAGGCGGACGGCGAGGTCATGGCTTATAACAGAGAAGTCGGCACCAGTGTCAACTAACGCTGTCACTTTCTGTCCGTCAAGGAGAACAGTAAGGTCGGTGGTCGCAATTTCGTCGATCTCACGTCTTGTCGGCTTTACGGCATCGTGCACTGGGAAGAATGGGGGCTTTTTATTGTCGTCGTGATGGCCTGCAACCTTACCCCCGGAGGTCGCCGCGCTCAGTTTCCCCGGCGCGGGCTGGGTGACCTCCTTCCATTAAGGTCCGCGAAGATGCGTCGGTGCGAAGAAGGCGAATGCGCGGGAGAGGGAGAGCGTGATCGACGTCCCAAACCCGCCTGGTGAGTAGGCATTGCTTCCGCGTCAGTGGTACGGCAGTCGTCAAACTGAGAACGAGGGGGCCCTTGAAACGAAGCGTCGTCGAGGCGTGGTATGTATTCGTCGGTGGCGCGTCGGCCGTCAAACCATGGTCGAAGAGGTCGAAACGAATCACCACGATGCCAGCAATGGCGGGAAATATGGCCTGCACCTCCGCAGTTAAAACAAAGTGGTCGCCGGTCTATTGTGCGCCATGCGTCTGTTTTTCGGACCTGTGGACGTCTGAACATCTCATCTTGCGGCGCTGCCCATGGCGCGGATGTGGACGGCTGGCGGTACGGCAAGACTGGTGGTCGCCTCAACGTCTCCTCTTGCGGCGGCGACCAAGGTGCTACTGGCGGCTGGCGGTACGTCGGCGGCGATGGCTTAGCGAGTGGCGGACGTCGAACAGCGGCGGCGTAGCTCATGGGACGCTGCTCGGCATCCGGGTCAGCTGTCGAGAATGCTTGCCGGATTTCGTCGCGCACGACTTCGACGACGGATGCCATGGGTGTTTCAACGACCGGTGTCCGCAGCTTCTGAAGTTCCTCGCGGACAATCTCCCTAATCAGGTCCCGCAAGGCGCTCTGATTCTCAAACGTCATGCTGGCGGCACTGATTGGGGCGCTGCTGGACATTCGATCATACTGCCTGCATCGTTGATGAAGTGCCCGCTCGATAGCCGTAGCTTCCTTGATGAAGTCAGCCACGGTACTTGGAGGGTTGCGCAGGAGCCCGGCGAAAAGCTGCTCCTTTACACCTCGCATGAGGTAGCTCAATTTCTTTTCATCCGTCATGTTCGGGTTAGCTCTGCGAAAAAGACGAGTCATATCCTCGGCGAACATCGCGACGGTCTCATTGGGTTTTTGAACCCGTAGCTCCAATAGCTGCTGAGCACGGTCCCGTCGGTCGACGTTGGCGAAGGTATCAACAAACTGCTGTCGGAAGTCGCTCCATGTAGACAGACTGGCTTCTCTATTCTCATACCAAGTACGAGCACTGTCGTCAAGGTAAAAATAGGCGCGGGAGAGCTTTTGCTGATCAGACCACTGATTGATCTTGGCAACACGTTCATAGTGTTCAAGCCAGTCGTCAACGTCTTCATGGGCACCGCCACTAAAGCGATCAGGCACCAATGGTGGAAAGAGCGTCACCTGGGATGGGTTCGGAAGAGAGCTGCCTTGGGGCACCTGTTGCGGGCTGGCGTTGGCCATTGGTAGAGGTATGCGGCGCCTGAGAGAAGGTTCCGGCGAGGGGGTGAGCTCCGGAGAGAGGCCTCGCAACCTCCGACTGAAGCGATGCACGGGAGTTGTAATAGGTGACAATGCGTCCGGGCTGGTTGAACGGCTCCCAGTAGGGGTGTGCAGCATCAGGCAGGGTTGCGGTCCAGCACCTCCACCAGTGTCGCGATGCAACGCGAGGAAAAGACAAGAAGACCTTTCGGCAGCGAAACAGCGTGTTGAAAATCAGCTGAACAGGCGGAACGTCTTCTTCGTCTTCAACTAATCACAGCCCCACTAGATGGTGTCCGTTAAAGCCCCCCATCGTCGTCGTCGTCCACATGTAGTATACACGCGTCAATATATATATATATATATGAATAGCAATCAGAAAAAAAAAACGAAAGAATAAAGTCGCAACTAAATAAGATGTACACTGAAGAAATACGAATAACATTGCCAAGATGTACTTTTGGGCTAGTTGGTTCATAATCGCAGTAAAACAGCGCCGGCGAAAACAACAGACCAGATGAGGAGGACACGCAACACAAGGCGCACTAACTGAAAGTTTATTCAGTATCTGCACAGAATAAATACTGCCTTCACATGAATAAACACAAGGAAGAAGGTTACAAGAGATATCACAGTACATCACATGGTCACTCCTACTGCGCGTGCAAAACGGTTCCTGAAAGAAATCTGACATCCTTCTCTGAAAGCAAAACAGAAGGCATGCTGACACAAGATGCCCCGAGCATTTTATTCTCTAGGGCTTCAACAACCTCCGTTGTTAACCTGTCAGCTGATTTGTATATGACGCCAGTCATATACAAATCCGCCGGAACTCTCTACGGAGTGGAGTGCTCCGGCGTAGAGTTCGTCGGTCACTACGAATCTGCCAATGGAATTCACCAATTTGTCTTTATATTTTACAACGTCATTTCCGTGACGGAAATATGTCAGTGGAGCCGTGGTGGACCCCGGCATAAAACACTTTCGTGTTAAAAAACATGGTTGATCCCTCTGTCATAGGAATCGGTATAACACGAAAGTAAAACGTGTCTTCACAGACGTAGTTGAGCGTTTGTTGTGCATTGTTTCGCCCCGAGGGCGAAGGAATGAATGCTATAGCAACAAGTTGTAATGTCACGCGAAGAACGGCAAGCAGCTCGAAACTTGCAACGCGCTGCTCAAGCAGAAAGGACGCACGCAATGAACATATACAGGATGAGCGCGAACAAACAACTGTCACAGCTCGACAGTTAAAGCGCGCTTGTCAAATACAAAGGAGGGCGCACGAAACGAACGCACAAGTATACACAGGATGAGCGCGAACTGTCACAGTTGTAACTTATTTGTTTGTGAGCAGCACGCTCGTTTCGCAAAAGCGGCCGCTGCAGTGAGCGAAGTGACCTTCGTGCTCTTCTGTAACTTCAACGCAAACTTGCGGTGAGGGCGCAAGACGTACAAGATAAGCGCTGGCACACGAGCGACCACGCCCTGTAAAGGCGCACGCTCATCTCAACGCGCGGGGCGACGACGTTTAAAGCGCGCCATTCTTACGCCATTCGAGCCATTCGCGCCATCTCGCTAGTGATAACAAAAACACGCTGTGTACCCCGATCTCTGAGTACCACCACCGGCAAGTGGTGTATATAAATAGCATGCCGTTAGTAGGACGAGGAACGTGCCGTCTGTTGCGGAGTCGTTTTGCACTGCGCGTTGGGGATCATGGGGTCATAAGTTCGACTCCGGTTGGTGGAACTTTTTCTTCTAGTTTTTTCTTTGCCATACGTTAGTCTTTATATTTTACAACGTCATATCCGTGACGGAAATGCGTCAGTGGAGCCGTGGTGGACCCCGGCATAAAACACTTTCGTGTTAAAAAAACAACATTACTTTATTTTCTACGGGGCGCTGTTTGAAAAGATGGTCAGCGCGCACCAAGGAGATATTTATATTTGTTTTGCTTTATGCAGTGTCATTTAGCGTTTTTGCACCTGTGAAAACGTCGCACCTTTTACGTGCACTTCACAGTCAAAATGGCGTCTTCGTCTTCAGGTGAGCGCTCGTCACCCTCCAGCTTTTCCGGCGACTCGCCGAGGGAGCTTGTGACGAATTTCACTAACAAATGGCTGTGTAAACCTGTGAAGGCCGCTCGAATATTCAAATAGCCGTCACAGGAGGTACGGAAGTTTCGCAAACCAAAGTTAAATTCGAAACGCGCGCCGAACCGGACTACTTCGCGGAGCGGTACACGTGCAGTAGCTCCTTCCCCGTAGCCTCTCTTTCATTGCCAAGAAAAGTTGTCCGCGAGTATAGCACCTGCTCGCAAAATTCTTGCAGCAGCATGTTCACATAGCAAAAGTGCGCACATTTTTCTTCATTACAATTTTTGGACCTCGGGGTTGTTTACTGGCCCTTTAACGGCAGTGAATGATTTACATACTCTCACAACAGTGACGCAGTGCACACATGCAATGTGACCACACAGGTCCGGGTATCACCACCGGCTGGAAATATGCGACGACCGGGGGAGATATGTCATATCCATAGGTCGGCAAACTCACTCGTGAGTCGGCTCACACTCAGACTCATATAGAGCCGTGAGTCTGAGCAGTGAGTAATATTTTGGTGAGCTTGAGTCCGGCTGAGAAACATTTTAGTGAGCCTGAGTCCGAGTGAGTTTAGTTGGGTAAAATTTTGGTGAGCCTGAGTCCAAGTGAGCTCTAAGGGCAAAATATATTTCATTAGTGAGTCTGAATGAGCTCCGCATTTTCTGCCAACCTATGCTCATTCACAATCTAGCTCAGTTAAAGGTACCTTGCCTCTGAATGTTCAGTGCCCACACGTGAACATCACAAAAGGGAGGCACGGTACAGCCCGTACACCAGCATGACTCTGCCAGATCGATCCTGCCGCGGCGCAATTATTTGTGCGACCTGCGAGACAGAACATTATGTTTTGCCATGTTTGTTCCCAATGACACGGAGTTTTCGGGTGGGCGTTCAACAGCATATATCCTGCGTACACCACAATGCACGGATATCTTCAAGTATGAACGGAAGATACGTTGTTCCGCAGGAGGCGACGTACTTCAGCACGCTGCTGATGCGTCTCAGCGTGAACCTGGAGCTGGCGGCGCTTCTGGGCGGCGGTGCAGTCTTCTCCGTCGCCGTCCTGGGCTTCCTGGGTGCATTGCGCGAGAACTTGCCCGCACTGCGCCTGTATGCGCTCGGCATGACTGGCGTCGCTTTCGTCGCGTTCGTCGGCACGGCCGCCATCACGCTCACGCCCTTCCTCGCAAACAGCGTCTTCCACAGGTCAGTTCGCTCAGAGGTGAATTCTTTTGCCTCGCAGAAATGCGCGCCATCCAAGGGGGAGCAAAGTCGTTTTTTTTTTCCTCTCCGTAAAAGAATGCAAAGCAACCTTCGCGAGCTGTACTGCACTGACTTGAATGCGAGTCTTTTTAACAGCCTCGGAGCTGTTTAAGGCGGCCGTCAGTCCGTGAGCCGCGAACAGAAAACCATCATCATCATCATGAACTCTTCGTCCTCCTCTTCTGCTTCGCTCCCAGAATGCGTGCGCCAATTTCTCTGGCGTGGCCTGTAATGCTAACCCCGATGGGTGAGAGAGCGAGTACGGAGAGATACAAAGAAAGAGGGGAATTCTTGGCGAGGCGGGATTCGAACCCGCGTACGCACAATCCGAAGGCCGGCATCCTAACCACTCGGCTATCAAGGCACGCTAGCAGGGCATAGCGTAGCCTTGTACAGTAGCGTGTAGCGAGGGGGTAGAAAAGGGAAGTGAGGAGGAGAGATGTGAGGACGAGAGTGAAGCACAGCACAGAAAGAATGAGAAAGAGGAAGCGCGAAATACAGAGAGAGAAGAAAAGGGACAGAAGGACCGCGAAAGAGAAAGAAATAAATAGAGAGAAATAAACAGATAGACACAAAAAAAACAGAGAAGAAAGAAAGGGAAATAGATAGAGGAAGAAAGAAAGAAACCATTCAAAACTTAGCAAAATGTCCAGGACTACATAGCTGGCCATCAGCTCCGCTGTCTCGTTAGCATTGCGCCTCCAGTGCAAGCTACGCTATTTTAACGCGATAGCGTTAGAGAGCTCGTGTCGCAGAAATTGCGGTGTCGGCGTCGACGTCGACGACGGTGTCGGCACCGTTGGTTTTTTGTGAGCGAAAAATCCTCCGTGAGAAAAAAATCGAGAAAGCAAATAGAATAAAGAATAAAATATTCGGTCCCATTGAGGATCGAACCCGGGCCGTTCGCGTGGCAAGCAGGTGTCCTACCACAAAGCCACGATGTTACTTGCAACTGCTTCGGAAAAAAACACTACATAAATGCCATGTAGTGGCTTAATGCATTTTGTTCGGCAGGTGTCACGACGAAAACGAGCCCATTCGGCGATTTGTAGGCGCATTTGGGAGGCCATCAAACTACGTCGAAAAAGGCCGGTATAGTGCAGCCATCGCCGCTAAAAACACACACGAACTTTCAAACAGCTCTAAAAATGGACAACTATGTTCATCTAGCGGAAAACATATCAAGCCAACGCCGGCTTTCTAGAGGAGGCGTTGATCAAGCCATCAAGCAAACAGCAAACGCTAGATAATGTGCTGCCATCTGTGAGGCATTGTGAGATTCTTCATGGCCTCCGAGATGGCAAGCGCGCGGCGTCTATCTTGGAGGCCATGCGACTCTTGCTTTAGATCAAAAACCTGTACCATTCGCGCGCGCGCGCGTGTGTCTGTGTGCGTGTGTGTGTAACAATACACATTAATAAGTATGCACTTAGTGGTTGAAGTGCGCATCTTGTGCTCAGTGCAGTGCCCGTTCTGCGGCGTCCGCACCCATACTGCGCATGCGCCAACTCTCCCCCTCCCCTCGCGTGAGCGCGAGGGGGTGGGGTGAAGGCAGCGGCGTAAGCGCTGCCCAATGCCACCTAGATTCTAGAGGGCGCTGGCGCTGCCTCAGCTTCGTTTCTCCTCTCCCGTTTCTCTCTCTCCGCCACAGCTGCGCGCTCGTATATAATGTGGCGCGCGCTCGCTCCCGTTGCGCTCTCCTTCGCAACGGCGCTACGGACGCTCGCGAAGCTGAACGTAAACGGCAACTCCGACAAGCGAATCTCGAAGCTGCGAAAGCGCGCATTCGCCGTGCTTCTGTCATTCTCTCTCTGTGCAACGGTGTGCGAAACGCCATGAACAACATCAACATCGGCGCTAGCTGCAGCGGCAGCGCCACCGCCGCGGAGCAGAGGAAGGCTCGGGAAGCCGAACGTAAACGTCAGCGTCAGCAACCGATAATTCAAACGCCTCGACAACCACCGTCTCATAAGTCACATAAGAGAAACGGAAACTCGATGCGCACCCCCCGCGATGCTTTCGCACCCCACCATGGTTGCCCGTAGGGGGAGATGATGTGTAATTCATTAGAGCGGCGACTGTTCCTGCGTTGAATGTCAGCGTGCCTCGTCCGTCGTAACGAAAGCATCGAAAGCTGAAAGCAGAAATGATGGCGAGGCGTTTAGCAGACTGGCGCACGAGATGGCGCGCATCGTCGTTATTGTCTTGCGCGAGCTGGTTCCATTTCATGCGCGCATATTTTCTCATTTTATCACCTAGCATTGTGACGTCCTCCACTGCGCTTTCCCTTCGTTGGTATTCTTTACTGCCCTACGCATTACTTGGCCTGCCCAGCTCCATTTTATATACGTTTTTCCCAAACATCATTAGCCACTGCTAATCCATGAGATAGAAACTTAGAGGATAACAAGACACTCGCAAAAAAGTTCAAATGGAACGGAAAATGACAGGCGTAACATCAAGAGACAGGGTAATAGCAGAATGGATCAGAGGACAAATACGGTAGCCGATATTTGTCATTAAAGTTGAAAGTTGGGCGAGTTGGTGATAGTTCATGCTTACGTGGGAAACAGCGCACTTAGACAAGGCACGCGTCAAGGAACGAAGAAAGACAGGACGACCGCTGCACGTAATACTTCTCATCATACGTAACTAGCAAAGCGGGATCGATTAACCTATTTGCTATCTTAAAAAACGCATAACAGGTACACTATTCGGTCAAAGAAAGAAAGACCGAGCTTTACGAGGGACGGAAGACTGTAGGGTCTCCCAGTCAGCCGCGCTCATGGAACACAAGGACGCAGTTCAGGCCGTCGTACAAACGAACACGTGTACATTTTTTAACCTCTTTTGCATCACGGCGAGCTCGCCAGGCGAATTCAACAAACAATTGTACTCATAACAAATAATCCAAACATAATCCCAATCCAACACACAAAGAACATAACACACACAAACAACATAACGCATACCATGTAACGCGAATGCGGTGTCGCCGACGTCTGATTCGCCACGAGGGCCCGCCGGAATGGGTCGCGGTATCCCACCCACGGACCTTCCCGGGAGCCGACCATCGCCGACGGTGCCAAACCGCAAAAAGAGTCTCCTTCCTCACGCGCCCGCGTAACCTCGCTCCCGCCAGGCATAGCGCTGCTGGCGCCACCGCTAAGGTCCACCGCGCTAGAGTTACTGTAGATAGCATATACAGTAACTCTACACAGCGCGACCTCTCGCGGCGGCAGCTAACTACGCTAACTACGACGCGCGGGCGCCTTGAGGCGAAAACGACTTTACGGGGGTGATAGCATCCCCACAAGACATCCTACTCCATGTTAGTGAACAGGTGTATAGGCACCGTCGATATACTTAGGCCCTTGTGGCGACGTCGCGGCGCGTAGTCTTCACCCTGCCGGCCCAGCATGAAGCTCGCTAGAGCCCTCTATGTTCACGTTAGGGTGGCTAGAATGGGGAGGTGGGAAAAGCGGCCGCGGAAACCGGTCCCCAAACGCGCCGATGCCGCAAAGGGCGCTGTACGCAAGGGCGCGGGGAGTCGAGCAGACGACGTACCGCGTAGCGCTGCCCACGTCCGGCAAACCTGGCTCGCGCTATTTCGCTTGCAACGGTTTGCTGCGTTAATCGCCTTTTTGTTTTACCTTTCAGCGAGTGCAGTAGAAAAGGGCATACTTTAACATCTTCCTCTCCTTCATGAAGGAATGCGCGCGAGAAGGAATATGTCAGAGTGAGATGCGGTGCTCGCACCAACGAGTAAATGTCGATTATTGTTACTTCCTCAAAGTAAAAAAATTCGTTACACACAATCTGGATGTTTTAAGACAAGAAATATTTATTTACAACAAGTGGGTCGGAAATAAAGTGGATTCTGATTTTGATGACGGTGGTCTAGTGGTTATGGTGCTCGACTGCTGACCCGAAGGCCGCAGGATCCTTCTCGAATCCCGGCTGTCGCATGTCGGGGATTCGGTCGCATCTCCGGCGGCCAGCAGAACTGCTGGTATCTTGGATCTAATTAGCAAACTATCATAATCGCGCTTCCATATCTAACGCGTTGTTCGCAACGAACAGCTGGAAGTCGAAGGCACAAATCTTCCCTTTCTGATTCCATGATAGGGCGCACATTTTGGAACTCATTACCACGTCTTCGCAACCCACTGTCCTTTGGTTTCCGAGTTTTCGAAGCCAGGAACGAAGCAACAGCGTTCTTCGTTTTATACGGCGTTATCAGCACAGCTCAGAAATGCGTGACCCGCGTGACCACGTAAAAGGTGAAAACAAAAAATTACGCCGCGTTTTCTTGCGGTAATCTGCGACAGAAGAAGCTATGCCCTGTCTGTGAATGGAAACGCGCCGTGCTCTTCACACCTCCCCCTAGCCGGCGGAAAACGCATGGAGGGGCTTTACTCCATCCTAGCCACCCTAATCACGTGACATAGCTGCCTCCGAGCGTCGAGGCGCCTCCCGCATGTTTACAAGCGGCGGCCGCGACACAGGAAGTTGCCGAGGCTCTCTGAAATGAACATATAAAGGTCGTGTTGGCGTGCAGCTCTAACTCTGAGAACCTCATCAAAACATGACCCAAGCAACATTTTATCCTTGGCAAAATGTCGGCCTGATGTCGCTAGCCAACTGCACTGTCGTTGGCCCAACCTTGGCAACCAATGTAGGGCCGGTTTTGGGGATTGACATTGGCCTCATGTGGGCCTGCGTCGGCACCCGATGTAGGCCCGTCCACCGTGGCCGACGATGCCGAGTGCATGTCGCTCGCGGGTTGACCAAGGCCCGACATCACATAAGCGTCGATTTACCGACGGCGGTGGGTGGGTTGCGGACGTTTCTCGCTAGTATTGCTCTGCTTTTTTTTCTTATTTTTTGTGCGTGTTCTAACAAAACGCATCAATTGTTTTACTGGTGTGTTGATGCGTGTCGTATTTAATGTGAACGGGCAGTTTATAGAGGCGTTTAACTCTATCTGAATTAATTACGGGCAGAGTGCACATGTAAGACGGAATTAAACGCCTCTAACGGTCTGCACTAACGTGTTAATACGTAACACACAATAACAGAAAGACGTGAATATAACTTTTCTCTCTTTATATGTTTATTTCGCAATTGTATAGATGCACTAATTTTACATGCAACATTGTTCGCACGGAGCGTTTGCATCAGCTCGTGTGCAACGCAACCGTACAGTCCATGTGATCGCTGCATGATAGCGCTGACATATTGCTACGTAGCTAACCCATCAAGAGCCAGACATTCTGCATACAGAAGACGACAAAGAGGACTGGCCTGTCGGTCTGCTGTGGGTGCTGTCCTCCATCTTGACCGATGCTGTGCACATCAGTGCAAATACACTTGTAAATAGTCACGCCTCGTGTCATTTTACGTAACATCTTTGTGGTGGAGGTGCTGGTTGTTCCCTGTACCCATCACGAAGCTCCGCAACGGCCGTATCATCGCGGGTCCGACCATGTCACAAGTTGACGGAACATCGTCGTCACCGCCTGATGGCTCTTGATGGGTTAGCTACGTAGCAATATATATAAAACGGACGGCATTCTTGTTGGATCGGCTCCCTTCTTTCGGCCAGTTCTCGTGCTCTTGGCCCTGAACACGTACGCAGATGCGACGTTTTACCGTCGAGATGTGAGAGGGTAAATCGCCACACTCATCAAGATGTGAGACTTGCATTGTTCTTTTGTCGGGAAAGACTGAAAGAAAGAACAATGAATAATACTCTGAGAAAGGTAGACTATTTACTTGACCAGTTGCACAGTCATGTCGCGTCTAGAAACTCTATTCACACAACTAAACAAAATTATTTTGTCACTGCACGAATAAGAAAAACACTGCACTTACAATAAATGCGAGTGTGCTGAAATTCTGAGAAGTGCTTCAAGCTCCACAGCGCACAAACTAGATAATATGTGGAGACAGGATGGATTGAAGTTTTCATTGTTGGCTCGTAATGTCACTGCAAAACAAATGGTACAATAAATAGATTAGTGAGAACACAATCTTGCCTTCAAAGCGGCCGCGGGCCAGTCACATATTGTGCAGTCGGCATTTACAGCACACTTGCGACCAAATTCAACGTGAAAAGCGATTGCGTGAAACTTTTGTAACCAAGCATGCATCTTACCAGAATTCTTTTCAGTTGGCGAGACCAGCGCAGCACGCTATCCACACCAGTCCTTGTTGCAGTGTTCCTTAGAGAAAACGGCAAAATAGGTTACGGTCTTACAATAATATGCCACAAATAAAAAACAAGGAAATCTTACATATTTGCCCGTCAACGATGTCTTGGGTCCGCGGACAAATACAACCACCGTTCGCCTGAACATTTCTGATCTGCCCGCTAGAAGAGACGACCAGATTGACGCATCAATTGCGCAAATAAAATTTGATTTTGTCGCTAGACAAAAGTCACCATACGATACACCGAGGAAATAGAATGTCACTTACGAGTTCGCATCAAATCCTCGGCAGCGGGAGACGGCCGCGCGCCTCCAGGATCAAGGCAAACGAAATGCTTCTGAGTGCTTGCCCAATGCCCGCCTCTGCGTAGTGTTTCAACTTTCAGCACGTCCTCGCTCGAAAGAGCTACGATTTCGCGGGAAGGGAATTCACGCACGCCACGGAGCTTGCTTCCCTCCCCAGCGCGGTGACAAAGAAAAAAAAACCGCGAGAGGTCCGAGGTCCGGCGCTCCGCTTGCACGCCCCGCCGCCCTCGGCACATTCCGTTCCTCCTTTCAGGACTTGTCATTCTTTCTGGGAGAGGGATGTGAGGCATGTTGCGTGTGCTCTCTCTCCAAAGCAAGACCGCAAGACCCCATCTTACCACTTCTTTTTTTCGGGGGAACGCACGTGTGTCTGGTGAGAAAAAAAAAGGCGCGCGAAATTTCCACTGAAGCACATGCCTGAACACTCTAGGGTAGCGCTAATGCGTCCAAGAAGCGAATCGAATTTGAATTGAACCGTTTTCGTTGTTAACACAAAATATCGTTGGCACCCTAACACTAAAACAAATTAACATGAAAACCATAAACTGAGCATCAAGTACAAATATTAAAACTCTTCAGAGTGTGCGGACTATCGAATTCTGGCTCTGCAAGCGACTTTTACGCTAATTTTGTGTTTATTTGGACATAGATGATATTTTGAAATATTCGTATTAACGCATATGGGCTATTCCCGAAGACCGAATCAAGTATGACGATATTCAATTCTATATTCCAAATGTTTCCATTATATCTGATGTCCTCCCTCTGTCATGCGGCTCGATCAGATCAATCATGTATTTATATTCACGACCGTGCTAAAGCGGTGGACAGTTCGGTGGACAGTTCAAAATCATCGATATTTTAATAGAGCCTAGCGCGCTATAGTATCAGGATCAAAATTAAATTTCTACTCGGTACTCGCATTTATTCCCATTTATTGATGTCTTTCAACCAAATGCTTCGCGTCTAATGCATGCAAAGGCGGACATTTTCTTGAGCTTCGAGCAGAAACCGTAAACGCTCGGTACACTTGAAAAGCACTCATGTCGTATCACTGTACATTGAGCATATAAGTGCTTCATCATAACAGGTCATCATAAGGCTTGAAAGGTGCTCATGACAATGCGGCGGAGGATTCTCGGCGGCCCGATCGCTAAAGGTTCTGAAGTTTCTTGCGAAACAGGTGAAAAATTTCGACATTTAAATTCCGCATCCTAACCAACTCCGCAATTGTACCTTTTCTTATTCACATAATGTGCACATCAGAAATATTCGGCTGGATTCGGGAAAACTGAGGCACAGCAAACATATAACTTTAGTGCTGGGGTTATTGATTGGAGCAGAACTGCAAATGCGACGTCATTCTTAGACAAATGGACGTATAATAAGCTACAAGAACGCCAGATTTTAAGATCACTTCACAATTCAGCTTTCCATATAATCAGAGCTTTCGCGCCTCTGAAACACGTATCTGAAATTTTCCATTAAAGTTGTACAGTCCGCGAGAACTCTATTTCGCACCATTCGTGTGACGAAATTAATATTTTTTTGGTCTCGCTATAAAGCAGCGAAAACCTTTCCGATGGGAGAAAGAATGAATTAATTCATTTTCAATAAAGTTTATTATTAATAGATGGTGTAATGTATATGGTCGGTTACAATCAACGTGCCATTTGCGAACTATTTCAGTCAATTCTATACCGCGGCACAATGGACCATTGTAAAGCCACATTAAGCATAAATTCGTGTGATTGCACTTTTTTATCCGTTATGTACTTCCTGGTGGCAAATACATTGATCTCCAGAGTGTTCAAATCTTGCGATTTCTCAATGTTATAAAAATATTTTAACCATATTCTCCGATCGAATAATTCTTCACAACGCCGAAGAACTCCAACTTCCATATTGATGCCAATGCATGCGCTCATCATTATGGCCATCGCATGTCTAGTCAGCATCCGATTAATAGCTTAACTTCAGTCAGTTCAGAGCAAAACTCGATGTTATCCCTTAGCCGGAAGTTTCCCTTACGTCTGTGGTTGACGGTCATTGCCGTTTTCCTTGTTTGACCAAAGGCCGTCATCGCGTTTGTAGCTACACTACATGACTTATTCCTCAACATACTGCCCAAACGCGCTCGCGCTTGTTAGCTCGAAACCTAAATGTTGAACTTCAAAGTAAAATTGACCAGTGTTCAACTTGACACTCGATCAGAGACGAATACTTTTCACCACGTCGCGTTATTTTGCTCTGCTTTCGATAACAACGGAGATTGATGAGCTCTGCTGACAAATCCTCATCACTCTATGCAGCCGATGTAAGGCTGGACAAATATATAAATCAATCTAACGGTGTCGAGCAGTGCACCTGGTCCCATGTGGTGCGTCAGCAAGGGACTTGATAATTAAGTTCTCATATGTGTAGAAACGTACGGTACGCTTACGTTGCGCAGCCTCTACAGTCAGCCACACATGTCGTCAACGGCACGTGAAGCGTCTGCTATTAGCAATGTAATTTTATTGCTTTTTTTTTCGTTTTGCATGCGAGGCACCGACGACGGCAGATTACCGCGAGGCACAAGCTATGCGTTCGTCTAACGCGTCTTGAAATATAAAGCTACAGCGTCCATAGAATCATAGACATATAAAGCTACAGCGTCCACTTTTAAGCACGTGTTCCTCCCATCGATAATTATCATTCTGTGAAATAACGGAACTAGTAAACGTTTTATTAACATTCCAACAGAACAGCAGTGCGCGTTGCGCGTTGCGCGTTACCCGCCGCAAATGCTCCATTATGATTTCTTTTATACGTATGACTCAGAAGATCAGACAAATCCGCGGAATGTTTCTCATGCATTTCCATGCATCATATTCGCTTGCTTATCTTTTTGTTTAGTATTTTCAAGACGTATAAAATGATCACCATGCGATTTCTGACTGGCATTATTTCGTATCTTGAGGCAGTGCATCGTTGGGATTATTTTAACTTCTTTATAATGTAGGTTACGGTGTACCTGCTTTGTCTTTTAAAAAAAAACAAGGGTTCATTTTTATTTGGGTGCACGTTAAAGAACCCCAGGTGGTCGAAATTTCCGGAGCCCTCCACTACGGCGTCTCTCATAATCATATGGTGGTTTTGGGACGTTAAACCCCAGATATTATTATTTTTATTTGAAATGCTGTGCTAAAATGATGAATGTCACAAACATATGCAAGGCGACCTCTGACAAAGTGATGGGATAACAGAAACTTTTCAAATAGGCATATCGAGGAATATGAGCTTATTATCTGTAAGAGATAAAGGTGTAACTACATTGCACAATAAAGAAAAAGATAAATTCGCGTTAACTTAATTCAAACTTGTTACTACCTAGACGTACACGCGTAACTTTTGACAAACACAAGTCTTTAGTGGTGCTGTTTCGGACATGTCTCATTTTCTTGGCGGCAAAAGCATTGCTGGGCACTGACGCCGTGCCTGCAGATGTGCGGCTTCTTCGAAAGAGGAGGCGGCTCCACCATTCTGCCCTTGCGGCGCTAGAAAACGCTGAGAAAGAAAACCGGAGAACAGCGGAAAAAAAGAAAAAAAGAAGTTTCCCTCTCCCCACCGGGAGCTTCCGGGGCGCGGGCCGCAGTAGCGCATGTTATTTTGCTTCTTTTTTTTAGGTGTGTTTTTCACTCCACGCTCCCTAGCTATACTGTAGAGCAGCGCGCGGTTCCTTTTAGTTGGCCTTAGGCCGACCCTCTTTGCTCTTTCCCGCACTTTTCCACCTTCTGCGTTTTATTATTCCACAGCACGAGTCTTCAGTGGATTGCCATTGCTATGTGTTCGTTCTAACAATCATGAAATAATATTTCTTGTTTATATATTATTCGTGTATTGGTACTAAAATCTTACATTGCCGCCACGCCTTTTGATGAGTTTTTTTCACATAGCATACATGGTATTTCCGTTTGCCTGACTTATCCGTCAGCGAAAGATGAGAACGTTTACTCATTCCATTGCGCAAATTACATAATAAAGGACTAGCTGTTAGAACAAAACATTGCGTCCCTCTATCCACAGACTGTTTGGGTGCAGCGCTGCTCGGGCAGCACGCAAAAAGTTTCATGCTTCATGTTGTCTGTATACAGACGATGCTTCTTTTAAGTTATACAGAATGGTTTTTAATGGCCGTTTTAGTTCAGAAATGACATAAATGTATTATGTGAGCTCTGTTTAATGCAAGCGGGTGACATTACTTGCATGAAAAAGCAAAATAAATAATCGCCTATCTAAATAAAGTTCATTTATGACCTTCAAATTACACTGCCTTACCTACTGCAACTGACTAACTGTAGCCACTGAGTTTGCAATAATTGGAATGAAATCTTACGATTTAATATTTATGCCATCAAATTTGAAGTAGAAATTCACTGTTTGCTTCGGTCACGTTTTTTTTTTTTTTTGTAAGAATTCGTTTTAAGCATCGAACAACGACAAAAGCCTAGCTTAACGCCCATGTATATAAATACTGTCGCACACTTGGCGAATGATGGTCTCGAAAAAATCTAGATACGCACGCCTGGAGAAACCATGCACGAATGTGATGGCTCGCTATTATTTTTGTTATTTAGTCAATAATGTATTTGGATTGTTCGCACAAATAATCTCTATCACTTGGTGTAATCAGCTCAAGGACCACAAGTATGTTGTGTGTCACAGGTGATTTTTGTAATGTTTAAAAAATCACACTGTAGGAGTTGTTTACACTTCCTGCAGTGTATTTTATGCTGCCCTAAAATAATACACGCTGTTCGAATTCTCTGCCGGCAACCAAGGCCGGCACGATGTGTTGCCGACTTGTCGCCCCGACAAGCGTTTGGCGCGCTCGGCGTTCACTCGGCCACCAACGGTGGTGCGAATCGTGCAGCCGACCTAGTGCCGACAAGCGTTTGGCGCGCTCGGCGTTCACTTGGCCACCGACGGTGGCGCGAATCGTGCAGCAGATCTAGTGCCGACGTAGCTGGCAGCGCACCTCCGGCCGACCCTTTTCGGATGCCTGGTGGCCAGTGAAGTCGGCTGCCGGCTATTTGCCAGTGATCAGCCAAACGTCGGCAGTCGGCCAGCGTTGCTTGGGGAGGTATCTAAGGGCGGGAATGTGACTCATTTGCGAAATGTCATCAATGTTGCGACAGTCTATAGGTGTGCTCATAGGCGTGCGCAGGGGGGGGCAAGGGGGGCGAGAAGGGGGGGCGCAAAGTCAGCCCTATACATTGTAGGGGGGGCGAGAAGAGGGGCGCAAAGGCAGCCGCATACATTGACATAATAGGGAGGGGGGGCGCTGCGACGAACCTTCGCCCCCCCTGAAGGGGAACCCTGCGCACGCTTATGGGTGTGCTTCTTAATTTCTGAACTAATGCAAGATCGACCCACCTAGCATAGCAGGAGGCTAGGATATGCAAATGCGCGGAGCAAAAAAAGAATGCATCGTTACGGTAAATCCTCGCATATCCACAGCGCTTCGTGTGGTGTGGTTTGTGTTCCTTCTTCGTCGTCGTTTTTTACTGCGCTGTTTCCCGTTTCACCATGCTTTACCAACTAGCCAACAATTTGACCTTATTAGGCATATAACAAATGTGCCGGGGAAGTTATTCATGCAAACGAGAAGGACGATCTCGGCGACACTTTCATCCGCAATACGGTTGCGATAATGTTACATGTTGTGGACAAGGCCGCTACGTATGTACCTGTCAGATCCGCCCACCACGGGCCTCGGCTCTCTCCGTACGCTCAAGTCGAGACCGCGAAATGCGTACAGCCCGTAAACAGACTAGGCATGATTCCTGGGTGCAGTTCTTCTGTGGATTCTGACAGACATGGAAATCTCGTAAAGCGCATCGCAGCCAGAACAGCGCTGTCCAATACACTAGTGTCAAGTGTGTCATCGCAGCCGCCAGTTTGGAAAAGCATAGTCGTCCTTGCGTTCGCTGCTGCGTTAATCAACCGTGCCCACGCACGCAGAAAGAAGCACTTGCTTCATGACCGCGCCACACCTTTAGTTCACGCGAGTACAACGATAAGTCATTTGACGTACGTGACTTCTGCAGTTAAATCAACAGTGGCAACCGTGAACCCGTATGTGACAATGCTGTCCACAACGTTAACGTGCTCCGAGGTAAACGTGCTCGCTATGCCTCCACGCATGGCTTATGCAGAAAAATTCGGTGCGGGACATTACAATGACAAACAATTTACCAAGCTGAACATTTCCGTTAGATAAAACGAGCCGCTCCAAAACATAACCGATGAGCCGGCGTCGGAGACAAGTTCTCGCGTTTTACAGCTGCGGACAATTTCTTGTGCCGCTCTTTCTAAACAGAAAACTGAAAAAAAAAAAGACTGATTCCATCTTTCTGGTGCCTTTCTGCGCAATTAACTGTGACACAGCCGGTGCACCGTTTTTTTTCTTCTTTGTACGACGACAAACAGCGCACGCACCAGCGAAAACACAGTGGCAACTGCGGTAGGCACACCTGCTTTTGCATACCGTGCGAAACTAAAGGCTCGGCGACAGCACCACCGCATTTTCGCGACGTAGGGCCGGAGGAATACGTCCATTAAAGGGGACCTGCAACATTTTTTTTAGGCATGGTCAGAAAAAACTGCCGATCGGTAGTCGAGGCTCCCGAGAACACGTGAGCCAAACATTATAGCACAGCACGAGGCCTGGAATTTGCAATGAATTCTCAAAGTCCGCTAGAAATCGCTCGCTCTTCCGTCGACAAATGAAGCAATAAACCCAAAGTCCACGGCCATTGGCTGACTTGGGCATCGTGAGCCGCCTAGCTACAGTGGCAGCCGCGGGATGCCGCCACGCACTCGCGATCACACTGGAAGCCGAGAAAGAAAAGTGCCCAAGCTCACGACGCGCGCTGACGATCTTCTTGTCCCCCGGCGTAGCTTTCAGCGCGTTCGCTGGTACGAGAGGACAGAGAAAGCGCTTGAAGCGTGCGACAAATCTCTGTAACCCCGCTCATACTTAACGCATTCTGAGGCAGTACTCGGACAATGAAATTGGAGCAAGATCGGCTAGTGATAAGCATGAAGCCAAGGAAAGGAAGGCATATGCAATTCCGTAATGCCTCCTTGGCTTCGTTGTCTGTTGGACTGCATTGCAGCACTGCCAGCCCCACATCAGGTGGGAATATGATTACACAGACAATTACGTTTATGTACAACCGTTACAGAAGTCTCAAGTATGAGCGACAGTTACTACCAACAGCATCTACAGGTGCCCACAAAATAATTCGGAACGCCGGAGCGGTGGCCGCTCGTCGGCGGAGCGCGCCGGTGAAAAAGTAGTGCCAGGGTCTGCGCACGCGCTTTATCCTCCCTAGCAAGCTGTATGGTTGAGCCCCCCCCCCCCCCCCCTCGAAAGAAATTTCTGGTTACGCCCCTGCTACCCAGTGCATCTAGATGGGTGTTGCTTTGCTTTAAAAGAATAGAGTTGGGTGCCTTCCTTTTAGCGTTTCACAGGGGGCCTGCGCGGTCGCTCTGTGCGCGCTTGCGCACGCAGTGGAGCGTATACGCGCCCGTGCATGCGCGTTAATCAGCATCGGCGCCTCTGAAAGCGATATGATTGACTGGTTCTCATTAATCGCGGAATGTGACCGACAACACTTGCAGTGACAAAAATCAGAAAGCGGCGTACTACACCTCTACAGTTCAATAAAGCATGCAAAATTTAATTAAGCACCCCAAGTAACTAGGAGTATATATTCCAAGATTCCCAAGACTACGTTAAAGAAATTAGAGTAATTAACAAGACCAAAACACGGACACCAGACCCTTTATTAAAACGTGCTAAAGTGCAGTACTATAATTGCTCATTATGTAACAACGCGAAAAGGGCGAGAAAGACTTTCGAAGGCACGCATATGAGAGGACACAGCGCTATTACATAACGAATGAATTCCGACTAGCCCGGTCTACTGTACTCCTGTATGCTATAATTAAATGAGCGTAATTACCTAGAATTAAAAGTAATTAAGTGCTGCGAACAGTAGTCGAAACTACACAGTGTCAAGACTCCGTGACAAGACTGGTCACGCCAGATTAAGACTAATTAAGAGTTCATTTAAGTTCATTAATTGATAAGAGTTATTTTAAAGTTCATAACTGAGAGTTAATTAATATCGCGCCACAAGGTGCGTTTAGAGGTTCCGCTGCATAGAGCGCGAGCACGCTGTAGCCTTCAGGCCCCGATGCCCCCCGGATGTGTGTTGTCGCAGGCCTCGTTCACACCGAAGGCGGCAAAGCGGGCTTTTCAAGGCGGCGGGGCATCTCGCGTTTTTGAGCACGTGTCGGCATCACGTGGCACTGCTTCTCTTAAATAGGGTCCCTATATTTTAAGATATAAAGATAGAGGGACTTTACTCTTAAAGATACACCAGCGCCACCATCGCATGGCGTTCTGATTGGCTGCGGCAAAGCTTTGGCGGGCGGCAAAAAATCGGTCCGGGAGCGATCGGACTAGCCACCTCGTCTTCCGCCCGCTTTCGGAGAGGAGGTATTCCCCGCTTTCCGCTCGCCCCGCCATCGGTATGAACGAGCCTTGCCCGGTAGAGGGACACGCCAGGCAACGCCTTTCTAGATACACTAGGGAGCGAGGCTTGCTTGCTAGGGACGCCGCGCACGCGCACATCATGGCTGTATATTTCCGCGGGTGTGCTCCACCGACGAGCGGCCACCGGTCCGGCGCTCCGAATTATTTGGTGGGCACCTGTACAACCTGAGCAAATGCAAACAAAAAAAAGGATATGTAAGTATGTACAGCAATTTTCGATATGGAAGTACAAAAAACATGCTCAATGTGCATATATTTACTATAATAATACTAAGAAAATGGGGCAAGTCGCATAAACAGTACAGTCCGTGATGCAACTCAGTGTAGGTTATTACTATGTTACAAAAACAAAGATGATATCAGCCATGGCTCCGAAAACTGGAAGTTTTGACAATTATAAATAAATAAAAGTTATTTTTTTCAAGCTAAGCTTGTATTGCCTCACAAGTGTCCTGTAGGTGTGACCGCAAAAAACCCCTCGAAGGTGGTGCGTCGGTCACGTGCGCCTTTTCCAATAATTTATCAGGCTTTCTTGATTGTGTCGGCGATCAGCCAATTCTGATATCTGATCTTTTATCGAGGTCATGTTGCCATGTTTCGTTGTTGCCTGGATGGAGGAAGGAAAGCAGTGCGCAATGCGAACGAAAGAAGCTTCCATAGTACGAGGGCTCCTGACTTTTTTTTCCCAACTATTATTACATCTTCCAACAACTTTGCAATCCTGACTGCGGTACTGTTTTACTTATGGACACATCTGGCTTATTCCACTTGCGCACGTAAACACGGGGGAGAAAAAGGGAAAGTGTCGTTATTGCAAACAACTCATCTGTATACGGGCGATTTTATGACGAGCTCTGCGGGATTTAGGAAAGGTAACGTATGCATCCACGTTTAGTCGGTTGTCTATTATTTGATGCAGTCATTTTAGACGAGCTCGTTTTGCTCGAACAGCCAATGTTGCAAGCCCTGGCTGTGTGAGAAGACTTTGGTGAATAAATGTGCCGGTATTTACTGTAAACATGGCTAATTTCCTTTCTCTGAACGCTCCCCTGTTTAGATATATTAAGTTTAGGGTATGGGAACCATGCGGCATTACGTACTCAAGAACAGGTCTCACAAGTGTAAGCTAAAAGTTTGACGCGAGTTGATGCCAGCCGCAGACACCTTTAGGTTGTGCCCGAGATGTTTGTTAGGTTGTGTCTAAGAAAGAAACGAGCCCCTCGATCAATTCTCATTATTTCTTTCAATTCCGAGAATTCACCGCACGAGCGCTGAAAAGAAGCGAATGCCCGTGACACAGATATACTCCTTCGAACTAACGAACCATAAAGGCGTTGCCAGAAAGGCGTTCCTTGTTGCCAGTCTGTTGCACTGTTTTAAAATGTCTGAATGCGCACATGCAAGGTACTTGTTCTATCCGGATATTCGCGTCACAGCTACGAAAACACTTGCGAATCAAGTCATATCTGACACAGGTGTTGAAATATGAGCTTTATAAAAACGTCGTCGTGGAACTTGAGCGCCGAATCAGCGCTGCGGAGTAATCCACCCGCCGCCGTGGAGTACAGGGCGTCGAACTGTGCGCATGCGCAGATACATGCAGCCGGACTTGGTGAAGTACTACCGGCACAGCGTCGACTGGGACGACATGGTCGACCACATGCAGAACAGCTTCCAGTGCTGTGGCATCGGACCCCTCGCGTACCAGGACTGGGACCGGAACAGCCGTTACCGATGCACACCCAGCAACCCCAGCCACGAGCGATGCTCCGTCCCCGAGTCGTGCTGCCGAGTCAAGAGCGCCGGTAACCCTCTCTGTTGTGCTTAGTCTACACCGTTTCGTGAGCCAGCATAAATGTTCCCAGGTTGTGGCAGGAACGTGCTGTCCAAGAGCTGGGACGAAGCGAAGCAGCAGATACACGGCGACAGCTGCCTGGACAGCGTCCTCAGCTCGGTGCGCCGCAACGTGGTCGTCGTCGGCGGCGTGGCACTGCTCGCCTCCATAGGGCTGCTGCTTGCAGTGGCCACGACACGGGACTACATGAACGGATTACGGCGGCCCAAGCAGGCGCCGGACGCCAGCTGCCAGCGCTTGCCCTACTATCAGTAAAGAGACACATCCTGCACGTGTGCGTTGTTTTCGGCGGCTTTCAAAGAGGCACGGCGGCGGAGCTGCCAACTACGGCTGTCTTCACCGCGATAGCGTAAATCTTTTCGCAGAAATTACGTTGTCGGCGTCGTCTTTGGTAATGAGCGAAAAGTCGAGGTATAGATGCAAATAAAGATATGGGCCGGAGGGTGTCCGCACTTTGGCTTTCCTTGCGGCACGGTTTAGGTCTCCACCAAGAAGCGAAGGCGATACGAACACGGCCCGATTACGCTATCGCGTTCTGCTTTGTTGCCGCCGCCTCCGTGAGATACGGGCGCACGGTGTGGTCGCATATGGCATCACCTCTTGGAGGCGTTGCGATGGTGCGCCGCTGTTTTCCCGTCGTTTCCAAAAGATGGCGGGACCACGCCGCGCGGATGTTCCCTTGCAAAGTCTTAGTGGGTGCAGCGCTAGTTACCCATAACAACGGGCGCACACATTCTTGCGCGCATTTTCTTACGTACACGTAGAGGGTTCATCGATACTTGAAAAAACATGGCTGATCCCCCTTTCATAGGAATCGGTATAACACGAAAGTGAAACATGTCTTCACAGGGGTAGTTGAGCGTTTATTGTGCATTGTTTCTCCACAAGGACGAAGGAATGAATGCTATAGCAGCAAATTGTAATGTCACGCGAAGAACGGCAAGCAGCTCAAAACGTGCAGCGCGCTTTAAAGCAGAAAGGACGCACGAAAACAGCATACACAGGACGAGCGCGAGCGAAAAAATCACAGCATATCCACGGAGTGAATGATGATGAGTGGGCGAAGCTGCGGAGGTTCATCGGTAAACCGTGAACCTTCCGTGAATTCTGCCCAGTACATCATCACCGACGTGAGATCGGGCGCGTTTATACTAAAGGTTCGATGAGTTATGACGACTTGCAGCTCACTTTAATTTTACGTGTACGCTGTGAATTTTCATTGTTTAGAAAACCATTGCTTTAGAAAAATCTGGCGTCTTTCGTTAAGCAGCTGGCGTCTTTTCGTTTTGCTTTAGAAACATCTGGCGTTCTTTCGTTCTGCTTTTACAAAACATCTGGCGTCTTTCGTTGGTTTATTTCATCAATCAACGGCGTTTTGAACAAAATTTTTATTGTTTAATCACGCACAGGAGAAATCTCACCAGGCACTACCCTGGAGGTAAACAATGGCTGCTAATGGGAATGAGAGACAGAAGAAGTCGGCTTTTAGCTAACACTTACACTTCTACTTCTACTAACGTTTCCTACTGGAACATGCCAATGGCTGCTAATGGGGAATGAGAGACAGAAGAATTCGGCTTTTAGTTAACGCGCACGCTGCGAATTTTTTATTGTTCAACAACGCACAGGAAAAATCTCCCACCGGCACCACCTTGGAGGTCAAAGCGTAAGACTTGTTACGGACTACGACGACTACTACTGCTACTACTACGACGACGACGACTACGAGGGACGAACGGGTGCCGCCTTAATTAAGGAGCTTCGCCCCTAAAACTGTCACAATTGTTACTTCTTCGTGAGTGAGCAACGCGCTCTTTTCGGAAACACAGCCGCTGCAGCGAGAAAAGTGACCTTCGTGCTCTCTGAATCGTCAACAGAAACTTGCGGTGAAAAGACAAGACGTACAAACCGCCCCCATCAAGACATAAGCACGCACGCACGAGACACACCCCCTGTAGAAGCGGGCTCGCATCGCTACGCGCGGGGCGACGACCTTTAAAGGCACTGTCTACCGTCCTTTATCGCTTTTCTGTTTTGTACCGCAATAGAAAGCGTACAGCCTGAAGTGTCCAACCTTGCAGCAGTTTATCTGGAAAGTGAGTAGAAATTTTTAAAACAATTTTTCGATCTGCGTTCGGTCTTCTTCCATTGGCGTGAAACATGCCCACAACACTGGTTGGTGGACGCGACGACGATTGTAGTGCCGGTAAAAATTAAAACCGAAAGCACATGTGATTTCTTTAGAATTACTTTATTTTCGCTGAAGACTAATGTAATAAATGTAACAGTCGTTTTCAGCGAGCTAGCGGTTAAATGAAGACTTATTTACGATTACAGAACACTTGTTTTGCTGTAATCGCAGTCTATGCGTTTATTTTAGCACTGCTGCCGCAATCCAAGCCAAGCTGATTCGTCAAAAAGAGAAGATAAATGGGGAAGTGTGACGGGCGCTGCATCCCCGCCGTGGGAGAGGGATGCGCGGAACGCAATGAAAGTTCTGGCTGCCTCAAGGAGCGCTGGTATAGTAGTAGGTGCTCGCCGCGCTTGCTTAGGCTCGTTCGTTCCTCTGTGCTGTGCCGTCACCTTGTTCGGATGCCTCGCCTTCGCTGTCGTAGTTTGTTTGCCCACGTGTTCTGCGAACCATGCCGTCAAATCGCGCAAGTACATGCTTCGTCCCTGGCTGTAAAGGCGGGTGTAGATCGTGCTCGGTGAAGCTTTCGGTCTTTAAAGCCCCGAAGGATCTCTCGAGGCGAGAGCAATGAGCTCGAAATATTAAGCTGACTGACAAAGAGCTGACGAGGGACAGCGTTGTTTACGAGCGGCATTCGACGTGAGTTTCATCGAAAGGACATACCAACACATTATAAACGGTGAGGTTGTTGAGATACCCCGCGTTTGTCAGAAGACGCTGCACCTATACGGTGTCCCCGGACGCACCGAAGTTACTTTACAAAAAAAGAAAAGCAGACAGGAGTGTCCAAACGGAGCGCCAAAAACACTTGAAGTTGAGGAGGGTCAAGTAATATGACCTCTTAACGTGATGGGGAAGTATGTGATAACAAATGTCTGACATATAAGTATGGGATGACAAATGTGTGATAAATAAACATGTATACCATTTCCCTTGCGGGTATTTAGTATGCATCTAAAGCCGTAAGTTAACAGCAGTGCTGGGCAGTATCGAAGATACATGTATCTTAGATACTATCTTAGATACTCTTTGGGTATCTTGTATCTGTATCGCGATACGTCCCGCAAAACGAGTATCTGTATCTGTATTTCCGATACATTCGATAATGTATCTAGTATCTTAAGCTACAAGATACTTCTATAGAAACACCCCCGAGCGAAACAATAAACGTCGGCTGAACTCCGCTTCTCCAGCTGATACTGCTACCACTGAGCCACCAGAATAAAACTAGGTGACAGTGACATTCTTGTATTTTTCCGCCAGAGTGCTTCAGCGAGCACATGCTATTAGGTCTACGCGTCCCCATTGGTGGAGCAGAGTCACGTGATGGCACTCGGGCCATCTCGACAAAAACTAGCGCGCGAAAGTCTACGCGCATCCGACCTTTTGTTTTCTCGATGTATAATTTCTTTGTAGTTGTGTCAGTGTTATGACATTTGTTCGTAGCCACGGTACTGTGTTGCGTACTCCAATGCGTGCGGCGTCTTCCGCTCAAATTCTGATGTGTCGTTATCGTTATCGATAATGTCGTCATCGAAGTGTTTCTCACGTTGTGCTTCGTTTTCAGTCTCAGGAATGCAAGAATGGGGCTGCTTTGCGTCCCGCTGCTGTCACACATCAGCTATTAATGATGTATCATGGATGTAAGCTTCACTTATATACGACGAGATTCGCTTATATGCAAATGAGGTAATACCATCGCACCCCCGTTGCCGATGCTAGATGCAGTAGAACGAGACGAGCATTTACGAAACAGAAGATATTTTGGCGCACTGTATCTTTGTACTTCCTGCTGAATCATTCAAGAAGTTCTTTTAATGATAATTTGACCGTTAGTACAGTGCTGTCTTTGCTGCCCTCCGTTTGCATTACCTGGGCGTCCGTATAGTTTTTGCCCGCCTGTTTACTGTAATATGTCTTTTGTAACCTGTTCCTAAATTCCTTCCCTGCTTTATTTTTATTTTTTAATTGCTACTAGTCCCATATATAGATTCCATGTGAGTTTACCGTTATGTAAAGGCGATGATGAGGACAAAAGTAGAATAATCTGAGCGTGCCTTGAGTATACCGTAACAAAAATTCTGCTTATGATTTAGTAAAATAGCGAAATTGAGTTAGCATTATAATGAATTAAATTATTTTAAAAAATGTTAGGACGGGGATTTAAGAAACATAATAATAAGCACTCCGTTTTTCTCATGAGCGTCCCCACGAGCCGTTTCATGCTATTTTCTATAGGCACTGAGTTTTCTCTTGGCTCACCTTAAGATCTAAGTTGACGATTCATCACGCTCTATTGTCATAATTTTTAGGGGTGCCGCCTGTATCGTGTTTATACAGGATCCTTCACGTAACTGGAACGAAATATTTACAAAGAAGTGGTTAACCTCAACTGAATAAAACCAACGACATGGTTTATCGTCATGTAGTAAACCATGTCGTATTTTTATATATCGCTTAATTTGTTAATTCACTAAGATGAATTATGCCACATGTATAATATTCACTTTAGGGCCAAGGGCGTTTCGTTACTTTGTAGAGGGCATTCCAAAACGACCGAGCCAACTTTTTGTGGAAACGTACAGGGGGGATGGAAAGAAACGCAAACAGTGCGGCATCTACATTCTCCACTGTTTCGCATTTCTTTTCAAGCTATTGTAGCCTGGATGGTAATAAAAGCCAACAGTCTTCCATTATACAATCAAGAACCATTCTAGCATCTTTTTATTGTCACCAAGGTCGCAGCGTGAGGAAAACAGCGCGCAACACTCTTCAAATTTCTTTCCATCCCCACTGTACATGCTACGTACTCACTTTTTCAGGCATTTAAAGAAAGCCGGAGAAATATTACCACGTTACTGCCTTCGTGCGCTACCGTACTGCAGCGCTCTCAAACGTGCATCGAGCGCAACGACCGGCAAGTGGACCGCGCCAAAATCACAAAATGAGCGGTCGCTGCTCTAAGCATCGGCTCCACAGTGCGTCCGCATTTCTGACTGCCGCACACGGCAAGTAAACGCCATCGTCTCTGAGTAGCGATAGGCTCAAGGTTCGCGCGCCGGTTGTTTCGGCGGAAGCACGTTTGAGAGCGCTGCCGTACGGTAGCGCATGAGCGCAGTCACGTGGTTTGATTTCATTCACCACGCAGCATGTACGACGCCAAAAAAGATTTATCGGTCGTTTTTAAGTGCGCTCTATTACGTGACGGAGCGCACTTGGCCCTAAAGGGAATATTTAAAATGTTGCATAATTGCACTTAGTTAACGAATTCAGCGCTATACAAAAATACTACAACGAGCGCCACATGACGGTAGACTATATGCCGTCGGTTTCATTCAGTCGCGGTTAACCAGTTCTTTTTTTAAATATTTGGTTCTGCTTACGTGAAACGTGTATACTTATTCAATATGATTGTTTAATACTGAACCACCCTGCTATTTCGCTTATATTCGTTTTCCTTGTTTAGGCCACCATATTTTTTTGTTTTGTTTTTTTTTTTTTACTTTTAGAAATCAACAGGTAGCAGAGCTAGAAGTGGTAATAGCGTCAATAGCAGCGATATCTTGCGACGCTTCGTGTCGGTATACTATACGTCTGAGACGTTTCTGGGTGGCACAACTCCGCTCGGAGAAGGAATGGTACAAGATTGCACGTTAGCGAATATGTTGCTAACGAACGCTTTACGCCAGCTGATAAGTAGAATATGCAAACCCGTTCCAGTTTTATGTCCTGAGTTAATTTTGAGCGCTGACTCTGTAGTTATCATCTTCAAACGATTTGTATAGTAACAGCTTTATTGATAGTCCTGCAGAGCTTTCGCCGACCGGGCCTTAGGTCTCCCACGTAGGGACGTCGAGGCCTTGCCTCACCGCCGCCTCGCGTGCCTGCTACATCCCAAAGTTGGTCGCCGATGCTGGGGCTGCGCAAGGCAGCGGCCCACCGCGGCGGAAGGGTTCCGGAGTTAGCACCTTGAGGGTTTTTGTAACAGTCCCAGAGCATGTGAGTTAATGTGGCGACCTCAGTGTGGCAGACCTTCCATATATTTTTCGGGTATGTATTCGGGTAGTATCTGTTACACTGCGCGGTGTTGGTATACGTGCTCGTCTGCAGTTGTGTGAGGGCCGCCGCCTGCGTCCTGTTCAGCAAACGATGCATGACAAGAAATATCGCTGCCAGCGTTGCTGCTCTACAACTGTCGGGTGATGCGGTATTGCGAAAACGGTAATACGCTTATGGACAAGGTAAGAGTGCAGATCGGCAATCGCGACATCGTGCGGAAGCTTCGTAATGGTGGTCTTGCAAATAGATGGCAACCCGCTAGCTGATCGCCAAGTAGAGCAGCGACACCCATCAATTACAAAAGTGTCAAGCAAAAACCACTGACAGCGCAGTGTATAAAGAGCTGCCATTTTAAACAGCCAAAGAAGTCTGAATAAGTTTTTTCGGAATGAAACGAGTATACTTTCAGCAAGAGGGATAGAGCTTTCGAGATACAAACAGGCATTTCAATAAAATTATTCAGAGTTGGTCGCATTAAGAAATTTTCCAGTAAACACTTTTGTAAATAGGTCCTTGCTGCTTCACTATATCGATCTATATTGGTAAATTTGCAAATGTATCGAAGTATCTTAAGATACAAGTGGGAAGTATCGTATCGGATACAATTATTGCGCTAGTATCTTGTATCTGTATCTCAAATACTTCTTGCCAGAGTATCTTGTATCGTATCGCGATACAATTTCAAAGTATCTTTGCCCAGCCCTGGTTAACAGAAATCATTGGTCCTTGCATAGATAGAACTATCGCTAAAATAATAAAATAAAATGTTCAGTATCAAAGAGCCTTCAGCTGCAGCATTCCGGTCTCCACTTCAATTTTCTCAAAGGAGCCGGAAAATGTTAATGCTTTGAACATTTCGCGCTCAAGAGAACCCCCTACAATGCAGAGGGAATGAAGGGGGGGAGGTGGGTGCGGACTAAAAGAGAAAAAAGAAACGCACTGCACTGCAGCCAATACATACTCGCTATGAACGATTGCAGAGAGTTTACATTTCACCAAGAGGAAAAAAAAAAACACTTTAAAGTCAGCTGAGCTACGCAGCCGAGCAAGTGGTCTAGTTCAACTGAAGCTGACTATAAATATGGTAAAAGCAGCGCAAAAGGAACACGATAATAAGTACGACACAGGACCAGCGCTGAACAGTTCAGCGCCTGTCCTGTGTCGTTCTTCTTCTCGTGTTGCCGTCTTTTTACGCTGCTTTTACCGTGAAAATCAACCAACTAGCCCAGTTTTTGCACGCTGTTGCTGATTAAACATGTCAAAGCAAACCGATATTAAGAAACATTTAAATATGGAAACCTGGAGGCACGCCAGTTCCGTCTGATTTAAAAGCATTCTTGGTTTCTTTTTTTTTTTTCCCTCTTGCTTAACACCGCTATAAGAACTTGCAACACATGCTTCTTAGCGAAACAAACACGTAGCGCCTTTAATAGCACGGGCGCGGGGTATAAGCGATTATTAGAAACAAGTGAAACTAACGTCTAGCGGCCATACGCAAAGCAGGGAAATGCCGCCGCAAGCACCTACGGCGCAGGTAGCGCCACCTGGTGTGACCGCCATCTTTCATTGGCAATTCGTGCAGCCCTCCGCTCTCGCCCGTCACACTTTCCCCTCTAGCCACCATACCTTCACAGCTCAGCACATGTGAGACATCCAAACTACAATACAGCGGCACAGTACGACCAGCGCGGAGGGCCGCATGGCATAGCGCATGAGTTGAAGCAGACGAAATCGAAGACGGCACCGCAAGCAGCGCCACCGGGCGCCTTTTTGGATGCGGAGAAACAGAAACCCCCAAAAAATTACTCTCTAACGCAACCGAAAGCTGCCTCAAGTGCGTAAAATACAATTTCAAGTTACACATGTTTGTTTTTAAACAAAATGAGTCTACCTGCGAGGACTTCTTGTCCTACCAGTAGATAGGCCACATCGCTGTTGGGTGACGCTAGCGGTCATTCTTTCACAATTTTCAACATCAAATTAAATATATAATTCCTTTTTTATGGGGAAAAGCATGCACGTTGCCGCCGATGTGACGAACGATCTTCTCATTTTCACCACAATCAGAAAATTTTTTCCGAGCGGTAGACAGTCCCTTTAAAGTGCGCCCTGCGCGCTCCTTGCGCCATCTCGCTAGTGATCACAAGAACACGTTGAAGCCACGGAGCTCTGAGTACCGCGAACGGTAAATGGTGTATATAAATAGCTTGCCGTTAGTGAGCTTAGGAACGTGCGCTCTGTGGCTCAGTGGTTTCGCGCCGCGCGCTGTGGATCGAGGGGTCGTAGATTTGACTCCCGGCAACGGAACTTTTTCGTCTAGCTTTTTTCTTTGCCATTTGTTAGTGTATATTTTACAACGTCATATCCGTGACGGAAATACATCAGTGGGGCCGTGGTGGACCCCGGCATAAAACACTTTCGTGTTTAAAAAAAAACATGGCTGATCCCTCTGTCATGGGAATCGGTATAACAAGAAAGTGAAACGTCTCTTCAGAGACGTAGTTGAGCGTTTTTTGTGCATTCTTTCGTCCCGAGGGCGAAAGAATGAATGCTAGCTATATCAACAAATTGTAATGTCACGCGAAGAACGGCAAGCAGCTCGAAACTGGCAACGCGCTGCTCGAGCAGAAAGGACGCACGGAAAAAACATACACAGGATGAGCGCGAACTAACAGCTGTCACAGCTCGCCATTTAAAGCGCGCTGCTCAAACACAAAGGAGGACGCACGAAACGAACACACAAGTATATACATGAGATGAGCGCGAACTAAATGTCAGTTGTAACTTATTTCTCTGTGAGCAGCGCGCTCCTTTCGCAAAAGCGGCCGCTGCAGTGAGCGAAGTGACCTTCGTGCTCTCAACACAGGCTTGCGGTGAGAGCACAAGACGTACAAACCACCGCCATCACGAGATAAGCGCGCGCACGAGCAACCACGCCCTGTAAAGACGCGCGCTCATCCCAACGCGTGGGGCGACGACCTTTAAAGCGCGTTCTTCGAGCCCTTCGCGCCATCTCGCTAGTGATAACGAAAACACGCTGATGTGCCACCAATCTCTGAGTACCGCCACCGGCAAATGGTGTATATAAATAGCTCACCGTTGGCATGGCGTAGAACGTGCCATTTGTGGCCGAATCGTTTCGCTCCGCGCGCTGCGGAGCGAGGAGTCGTAAGTGCGGCTCCCGGTGACGGACCTTTTTCTTCTAGTTTTTCCTTTGCCAGCTGATGGTCTTTATATTTTACAACGTAATATCCGTGACGGAAATACGTCAGTGGAGCCGTGGTGGACCCCGGCATAAAACACTTTCGTGTTAATAAATTGTGACGCGCGTATACGTTCCCTCACGCCACCGAGCTGCTGACACGCTTGTGATGGATTATGTGCATTCGCGAAGACGTTGAATGCAGTGTCAGTGCAGTGAGTGACGCGTACGATCGCAGAGACAACTGAGGCGCAGGTTTGCCACGCACAATACTCGCTCGTACATTGAACACACAAGACATTGTTGTCGTAAAGGTGCTGTTGAGGAGGGCGGAAACCTTTACTGTAGGCGTGGTGAAGGTAAAAAACATGGCTGATCCCTCCGTCATAGGAATCGGTATAACACGAAAGTGAAACGTGTCTTCACAGAAGCAGTGCTTATTGTGTAGTGATATATGAGAGCTTGTACAATGTCTATTCGTGCACCCACGTTGACAGCATGTCTCTATCGCGACGACTAACGCCCATGATCATGATTAAACCGTTGTGGTAGCTGACGGTGTGAACCTATATTTGGACACAGCGAATCGTGAATCCCGCGTGAGGATGATATCAACAAGCTCATAATCAACACTGGTACCCGGTATGCACTTCTTCAAAGCGTCGTCAATTAAGGAGAGAAACGACACGGTGTGCGCTTTCTAGTGATGGGTAGCCGACGCCTGTGCTCATGCATACATAACACACACTGCGCTTCAGCAACACGGGAGGTAGAGGTTCGTAGCCTGAGCCGCAAACGCGTGCGTCCCGCTGGCCTCTGTCTCGCAGGCGCCGCTCTCGCTCCACCAAGGCACGACATTCGCCCGTCGAAATCGCGTCCTTTCTGCAACGCATATTGCAGCAGTTTTGTTAGTCGCTGCTCTCGCAATTGAAGCAGTCGGCGGCGGAGAAATCCCGTTCGTGCACGTAGAAGCTGCACTACTCCGATGAGCCGACGCACGCTAACACGAAGCCAAAGGCAAATAACGTAACTGCGTGAATGGTGCCTCGGCGACGCCAGCGCGGCCAGTCTACCGCTCTGGTATCGAGACGCTTTAACCATGACCTCCGATATCGCGTGCAATCTCGGAGTAAGCGCTAGTAAGTGTCGATCGTGAAGCATTACTTCTTTTCACATCTCACAGACGGCGGCACCGCCCCGCTCCGCCCGCCGCGAAAGAGAATGTGTGAAAGATATAAGGCGCGTTCGCGCCGCGTCTAGCATCTTCCGAGTTAGCTTGGTCGGTAGCGCGTCGGGCGCTTGCCGTCGCGGCCGCAACGTCGTGGGTTCGATTCCCAGCGGGGTATCTTTTTCTTGGTTTTTTTTCTTTCTCACCCGTTGGCGTCCATTTTATCAACGTCATATCCGTGACGGATGTACTTGGTGGACCCCGGCATAAAACACTTTCGTGTTAAAAACCCCGAGGCACTGCGGCGACCAAAAAGGCTTACCGCATTGTCAGAGAACATCTGGTATCGTTTCCCAGCCAGTTGGCGCACCATGAAGGCTGAGGTAGCTGAGGCAACGCGCACAAATTTCGGCGGGATAAATCAAACCTCGGCTACAGCGGCTAGAATAGGGGAAGTGTGATGAGCGGCAAGCGGCGCCTACGGAGCGCATTGAAGCCGTCGCGAGGGAACCGCGAGGGGGCGCGCGCAGTCGTTTATACGTAAAGTCCCTTAATATATAGAAAGTAGCGACACTCTCCCCACGTCCTCTCTAAAGTGTCCAACCCTCCTCTCCCAAGTGTCCAAACCTTATCTATATCCTCTCCCAAACGGCCACCGTGCGGGCGCCGGCCCTATAACCCGGCTCGCGCCACTTTGTTATCAAGAATGCTATGTCACGCTGATAACGCGCGCAACGTTGGTGACCGCGAAGTCGGGTTCGGCGAAAAATGAAAACATAAGAAAAAAAAGAAAGAGGTTCGCGCGCGTTTCGCGACGGCCCGTGAAGCGTGGAGGTGGAAGGCGGGAGAGGAGGGTGCTCGGCGTGGCGGCTCGGTTAAAAGAAAGACGGTACTTTCCCAAAAATATCCAGGGACTTTAGTTTGTATATGTTGTTTGCACGTTGACCGGCGGTGAGTCGCGCACGTTCGTCTTCGTTTCTTTTAGGGGCGAAGCTCCTTATCCCTCGTAGTTGTCGTAGTCGTAGTGCGTAACCAGTCGTAACGCTAGTACCAGATCTTGACCTCCAAGGTGGTGCCGGTGGGAGATTTTAGGGGCGAAGCTCCTTAAGGCGGCACCCGTTCGTCCCTCGTAGTCGTAGTCGTAGTAGTCGTAGTGCGTAACCAGTCTTACGCTTTGACCTCCAAGGTGGTGCCGGTGGGAGATTTTTCCTGTGCGTTGTTGAACAATAAAAAATTCGCAGCGTGCGCGTTAACTAAAAGCCGAATTCTTCTGTCTCTCATTCCCCATTAGCAGCCATTGGCATGTTCCAGTAGGAAACGTTAGTAGAAGTAGAAGTGTAAGTGTTAGCTAAAAGCCGACTTCTTCTGTCTCTCATTGCCATTAGCAGCCATTGTTTACCTCCAAGGTAGTGCCTGGTGAGATTTCTCCTGTGCGTGATTAAACAATAAAATTTTTGTTCAAAACGCCGTTGATTGATGAAATAAACCAACGAAAGACGCCAGATGTTTTGTAAAAGCAGAACGAAAGAACGCCAGATGTTTTTCTTAAAGTGTAGTAGTAGTAGATTGCATGTAGCCACCTCGCCCGATCGTCAACGGGCGAGGTGGACCGGCAACGGCGCGAGGACCCTGCCGTACGAGAGTTAAATCACACTAAAAGACATACTTTGCGGGCGATACACTCTAGTGAGCTTTCAACTTTTCGTCTTAATGTACATGATAAAGAAATTATTTCTACGAAAAACGCAAGGCACACCTTGAGCAATATGTTTGGTTTTGGGACGCTAAATGGAACCATGAGGCGATGCGAAGCCGGAGCACTTGCACGATCGCGTTCCGTTGGCTTTCGTTGGGCATGCTACCGACCTCGCGTCGTGGAACGCGCGTCCTGTCTTCCCTCTAGCCTTGCCTTTAATTCGCACAGGGCGAGCGGGGAATGCGGTCGCTCTTGGCGCTCTTTCGCTCGGGAGCGGACTTCTTCCTTGCATTTCACCGATCACAAGTGATAATGAAGGGACCACGTAAACCAACAGTACAATAAAAGTTTGATGTTTAATATATACACGATGTTTCACACTCTTTATATTATGTACTGGGCGCATTTCACGGAAGAGTTTCACGGTTTACAGATGATTCCCTCCGTAGCTTCGCCCCACCCATCATCATTCACCCCGTGGATATGCTGTGTTTTTTCAGTGTGGTTTAGTTACAACGAGCTGCACAGCGACAGCTTGGAAGAGCTTGTCTCCTGCTTGCAAAAAAAAAAAAAAACGACGTCACACTGGGCTGCGCACAACATGGTCCGAGCCTCACCAAGCAGGTGACAAAGTTTTAACACGAAGTTGTTTTATGCCTGGGTCCACCAAGACTTCAATGACGTATTTCCGTCACGGAAATGACGTCGAAAAAAGGTACACGATCAGATGGCAAAGAAAAAAAGTTCCGTCAACGGGCATCGAACCCACGACCGCTCGGACCGCAACAACAGATGCCGGGCACGCTATACACTGCGCAATGGTCACAGACGCTAGAGGCTTTACAAACGCGCCTTTTATATCTACAACCAGCGCCTCCCTACAACTCTCCCGGTCGGCGGGGTGGTGTTGCCCTCTGGGAGCGGTAAGTAAAGTAATTCATTACTATGGCCTCCGAGATTAGCACATACGTCCCATTCGGCACGTTCAATTTTTGTCAATGCCTTAACACACCGCGAGGTGGCGACATTGGCCCAAGCGTGGTAGGGTGCCTTGATGCGCGTTTTGTTGCGCGCACGCATCGAGGCACACTAAAGCGTGGTAAAAGCGTTGGCCTCGCTCATAGCATCCAATGATAGCATCACGATAATCGAAACCAAAAATAGCGCTGCGACGCGCGCCTGCGTCACCTGGCTGTAACAGCGCGTTCCCTGCTCACGCGCTCGCCCAGAGAAAAGTCGCGGCTGGGCTACCGGGGCGGCACGACGCGCTTTGCGTTTCCCTTTAGTCCGGCCGTAGTGTTCAATCACACTTTAACATGCCGCGGGATGGCGACCAAGTTTTGCGTCCAATATGCGACGCTCTTCTGGCTATCACACCTTGTTCTTTGATTACGCTTTCACCGTTGACTACTACAGCTACCACAAGGGTTTGTTTAATCATTTAACATGGACGTTAGTCGTCGGGATGGAGATTAGTAGGGCGGCAACAGGGGCTAGTCGGTACGTATTCGTACTTGTAGTGCGCTTACGGTGGACACGGACCAAGAAACAAGGAAAAACAACACAAGATGATGCGCAAACTCACAACTACTTTATTTCGATAACGTACAGCCTTATGTACGTACAAGAAAGAAGGCACACTAAATGACGAGGGGGGGGGGGGGAGGGAATTCAGTGATCAGGCAGTATAACACAAAAAACAAGAAAAATATACATATCATGGCTTTAAACAGTATCACCGAAACGTGTCAAGACTCAACTCTCCCTTAAAAGAAATTAACTTTTTGAAGGAAACCGTATCACCGCACGCGTAATCTCTTGACACGTTTCGGTGATACTGTTTAAAGCCATGATATGTATATTTTTCTTGTTTTTTGTGATGTACCACCAATCATCAAAGTGGGTGCATACACGTTAAACGGTGCCATTAGCTGCCAGACATCAATATACATTGTGCCAACTCTCTTATATCAATGTACAGTAAACATTCAGTTACTTCTGTAAGGGCACGCTTTACTTTCGTGTTATCCCGATTCCTATGATGGAGGGATCAACCATGTTTTTTTTTTAAATGCGAAGCATTTCTTGGCGAACCTCTGGCACTTTGAGCGTTTCTATCTACGTATCTATCTATCTATCTATCTATCTAGCCGCCTACGTCTGGGTGCTCTCATGATCGTCTCTTGAATTTGGTGTGGACCAAAATTGGCATGGGAGGGTAAGAGGATTTGGCGAATATGACTGTCGGGTCATGACATGAATAACGTGAAAATCCTGTCGCGTACGTCGTCAAACCCTTTCCTCCAGACACCTGCGGCACATACCCGTTTACCACGGGCCCCGGTGTACGGGTATGCGCCACAGGTGATTGACAGTTTATATCTAACCAGGAACGGCGAGAACAGACATTGGTAACTTAAATGCGAGGGCGTTAAGAAAAACCGACATCGGCAGCATTGACCCGACAAATGGAAAGTATGAAAATTGGGATCCCAGCAGGAATCGATCCCAGGTATTCTTCGTGGCAATCAGGTATTCTACCACAGAGCCACTCTAGGTCTCTAAACTGCTTTGGAAAAAGAGCCTATGCAGGCTTAATAAAGGTGCAACGTCAATTGTGGTTGTGGTGCTTGCTATCTGATTTTACAAGCAAGCACTAAACTACATGATATTCCTACGATCTGTACTCCTACTAGGCGTCATATAAGATTTACGTAAGTGGTGCCAGTGTCGACTCCGCTTTTATAGCAGTCTAATAAACATTACATTTGTATACTTATAATTCAATAAGCTATAATAATGCAATATATTAATGCTATATAAAGCTATATTAACGCATACACCAATCAATGGTCACGTTACCGGCTTCATCGGACCGTGTATGATTTTGCCGCCAGAGGCGCCAAAGGTCATTTTTCGCGACTTTCAATGAAGAAAAAAAAAATTCGGCAGATCCCACGTACCGCGGGAGTCGATGCTATGCGAAGCGCGCGGCGGAATGGTGACTGTGGCGTAATTTTTTTTTACTGGCGAAACGATACACAATGACGCTAAAAATTTATATAAATGTTATACGCACACATATACGTTGAAGAGCCGCATATGTGTTATATCATCAGTTGTTTACGGTTGGGCAACGTGGGTATTACCAACACCAGAAGCGGTAAGCTGATATGAAGTGCTTATACTTGTCCCTTATAATGGAGAACTCACGCACGTTTCACAAACCTGTGTGAAGCGTGCGAGAACAAGGTCATCAACACAGGGATCAGTGCGCACGAGCAGCTGGTCATGACTTGTTATCGGATCCGGTCGTGATCGCGGCGACGAGGGGTCCAGGTGTAGTGAAGTATGGGGTATAGTATAGTTGTTGGAATTCGTGGATGACTCGATCGTTTCGTCGACAAATTGTCTCTCGATAGAGCCAGCGACATGTCGGAACCTGAAGTCATCTTTTGCGTTGGTGAGGTATAGGCCGTCGAGGCTGGTAGGCCTGGATAGTGCTACGTAGACCAACATCAGTGGATAGCGCTTGTCGTATCCGTAGACTGCCTCGGCTTATGTGGCCTACATAGCCTAGTCTACAAAGCGGCCGTCAATCAGTCTGGCATCATGCTCGGCCAGCATGACGCCATCGCTCAGCCTCGCAAGAAATGAAGAGGACACAGCGTCGTTCTGGTGGACTAAGTGCACTTTAGAGTGCGATGATGTGAATATCATACGTAACCTTCGTTAATGTATTCCTCCGGGGTCAAATAATGCATTATTATAGCTTATTGAATTGTAAGAATACATATGTAATGTTTATTAGACTGCTATAAAAGCGGAGTCGACACTGGCACCACATACGTAAATCTTATATGACGCCTAGTAGGAGTACAGATCGTAGGAATATCATGTAGTTTAGTGCTTGCTTGTAAAATTAGATAGCAAGCACCACAACCACAATTGACGTTGCACCTTTATTAAGCCTGCATAGGCTCTTTTTCCAAAGCAGTTTAGAGACCTAGAGTGGCTCTGTGGTAGAATACCTGATTGCCACGAAGAATACCTGGGTTCGATTCCTGCTGGGATCCCAATTTTCATACTTTCCATTTGTCGGGTCAATGCTGCCGATGTCGGTTTTTCTTAACGCCCTCGCATTTAAGTTACCAATGTCTGTTCTCGCCGTTCCTGGTTAGATATAAACTGTCAATCACCTGTGGCGCATACCCGTACACCGGGGCCCGTGGTAAACGGGTATGTGCCACAGGTGTCTGGAGGAAAGGGTTTGACGACGTACGCGACAGGATTTTCACGTTACTCATGTCATGACCCGACAGTCATATTCGCCAAATCCTCTTACCCTCCCATGCCAATTTTGGTCCACACCAAATTCAAGAGACGATCATGAGAGCACCCAGACGTAGGCGGCTAGATAGATAGATAGATAGATAGATAGATAGATAGATAGATACGTAGATAGAAACGCTCAAAGTGCCAGAGGTTCGCTAAGAAATGCTTCGCATTTAAAATATAAATCCGCCTCTCACGAGATAAACAGGGCTGGTTTGAGTCAATGCGACGGACAATCTTTCCATCAGTGCAGCCATCTCATTTCATGTTCTGGGCAGTTGTCGGTCCCTTTAAGGTAAATGTAAGACATGATATGCGCCACGAGTGGGATATTTTGCAAGTGATCCCGATGACTTCAAGAGTCCCGAATGTAATTAACCACTAGTAATCAAACTAGTTGAGATAAAAAAAAAGAACCTTCCATGCATCACACGTAATAAAATGCCGCTTGTTCGCTTCTGTTTGATTCATGGAAAAAAGAACCTCTTTCTAAAAAGACAGGGCGTGCAAACACGGACACAAGAAAGAAGTCAGGACACCACAAACGCCGACTAACAACTCAAAGAACCTCTTGCCGTTATCATGGAGAACCATGGAGGAAGGAATACTAAGGAGAGGCCCTATCGTATTCCAATGCATTGCGAAAAGTGTGGCGGAAGTGACGTCAGATTTATGGGGCAAACAAACCGGTATGGGGCAAACAAAACAGCAGACGCCCCGCGGCGTGCTCTCCGCGGTGGTTAGCTTCTGCGCAGATTTGTAGTCCCGGCGTAAACTTAGCGCGTATTGTGCGGTTCGCACGCAGTAAAATGTTGCAAGCAGACGTTTACCAGGCTGTTCGTGCGTGGCAGGCCCGAGCGCTGCGTGCTGAAATTCTTCGTGGAGCGTTTTTGAGCAACAGTACAGAATGCCGGTACGTGCTGTGATCAAAAACGTTCAGCCCCTGCATCATCGTATTCGAACTCACCTAGCAGTGACCTACGCGTTCTGCTGGGCGTTAGGCCTTCTCTTTCTCGTAGCCCGATTTCCCAATCTGTTGCCGGATTAGCGGTTCTTTGTTCGTGTATATGGAGTGAGCGTAGTAGCTATTCGGCGCAACGCCAACTTATAGTTGACGTAACTTCACGTCGAAAAGAGGACACCGCTGTATTGTATACGCGATCGTGCACGTAAAGTTTGTAATTCCAGTGCGCACACAACACAAGCACGCAGCGAGCGCACAACGCACAATACATACATCACGTAGTCCGATAACAACATAAGTTTATTGCCCTTTCGTTGGACGACACAGCCTCTAAAAACGTACGATGCCTTCGGCGCATGTTAAGTACGGCGCGTCAGACGCCAAAAACAAAAGTTCACGTGTGTTCTGAGTTGTAAGAAGCAACAGAGCGCACATCCGAGAGCTTCGCATACAAATACCATGCATTAGTGATCAGCAATGAAGCGGACGTGTACGTACACATGAAAAGTGACACCCGGTACTTTCCGCAGAGCACGCGATTTGCACAGGGTATACGCAACAGCTGGGCACTGCGTAGCTTTGCTAAAGAACACACACAAGGAGCAGCAAGCGTGAATCGACTGCGCCGCGGCGCCGGCGCCGCTTGCACGGCGAAAAAAAAAAAAAAAAAAAAAAAAAGCTCGAATCGCGCATGCGCTTGCAAACGACACGGCGGAAATCGCGAAATGTTTCGAGGCTCCTTCGCTAGGAGGCGATGCGGGTGTTTGCGATGTGGAGGCTTCACGAATGTGACGTCAGGGCCTCTCCTTAGTTTTCCTTCCTTCATGTGGAGAACGGCGCGAGGGGTTCAAAAGTTCCGTTTTCGCTGAGCTGCGCGTCTCAGTGGTAGTTTCGGTATTGTGTACTGCTGCGTTTGCTTGGCTCTCGCTTTTTTTTCGCGCTGAGGATACTCTACTGCTGCTACTGGCCAAGCTAAGCTCCGTTACAGTGAACTATACAGTTTCGGAGTGGCCCGTACGTGGCTGCGTCTTGGCAATGTTGATGGCCGCTGTTGCGCAAGAAACCGTAGCGTCGGCTGCCGGGCAGTAAAGGTGGACAACGTTGGGCACGGCAGCTGCTACGTCAGAAGGCCCGTTCAGGCGGGTGATTTGAATTGCGTTAACGCTGTGCGGGCCACTAAAACATGATTTTCTTTCAAAATAAGCATTTCCTTGGCACGAAACAAGCACTACGAGGTTTCACGAACCAACAATTTCAACAATCAACGTCGACTTAATATCTGCGTTTGTGTCCCTTTAAGCATCGTTTTAGGTTGCAGTGGCCGGTGATTCAAAGGGCTACTCACACAAAAATTTTCAGTCGTCGTTTTTTTTGCGTCAAACGAAAGAACAAGCCCTCAAGAGCCTAGAAAAGGTAGTGCTAAGCGCGTGTGCACCCTGAAAAATCAATTACAGTATGTTTTTAAAAGCTAGTTTCTATTCCTACTACCCTGTCGTCACAAGACGGTATGAACTTCTCGTCACGTGCTCGCACAATATACAGTGACGTTTCCACAGCCGCTCCGCACTGTGGCTAGAGTGACCTAGAATAGGAGGAGTGTCCAAAGCGCCGGCTCCCGCGTGGGCCTTTTGCGGTGAACTGCCGGACCCGTGGGCTTTCCGCGCTCGGGAAGCGCGTGGAAAGCGAGGGGCGTCTGCTACGCGCTGTATTTTGCGGATTGGAAACAAAACTTATCTAGCGACGTTAAGAGGGCCACAAAAGTTGTAGAGACGCAGCCAGAGATTGGGACCATGGATAGCAAACTAGCCCACCTATTTGAGGCCAGAAATGGCCTTAGGGAGCGCTGGAAACAGAACAAGCTCAATCGGCGGTTAAGGCGAAGGATCGCTGAAATTAACAGGGAGATCGAGACTTACTCCATGCAGCTGTAGAGAGCGCGATGGGAGGGACACATGCAACATGGTATAGATGGACAAATGCGTGTTGGGGAAATGGAATTTACTTAAACATCTGATGGGGCCCGAAAAATGCGAGGGGTAGTCAGTGCCGGGTGGTCGACCACATAGTCAGCGCGACTCTCAGAGACAGCTCAGAAAAGGAGGTTTGCGACATGCTTGCAAGCAGATACGTGCCGCAGAGCGCGGGAGGCAGCCTTGCAAAACAAATCGAACGCACGAAATAAAAGAAATCATATGAAGGGTGCAAACGCGTTAGTATGAGCACCCATTTACTACGTGCATATCTGCTACGTCTCCTGGTTATACCCAGTTATTCTCTCCTGCAGCAAGTTCGTCATTCCACACGAAAGTAAGTTAAGCGCCTTCTCTCACGATGAAGTGCGCGCAGAATGCGTTCCTCAAACAGCCGCGTAAGTGCGGACCCATTGCGGTGCAAACCAGCTCAAAGGAAAATATACAAAATCCCTGTTTCACAACACACAACGCGTTCTCTTGTGCGACGAGTCGCTGCTGTATGTTGCAGTGACGCAGTACTAAATATTGCAAATCCCCGCAATTATGGTTAATAGCGGCCAAAACATCAGGCACGTAGCAGACGCTCGCCGCTTTGGCCGAGGGCTTCCGCCGCGGTGAGAATCCCCGGGTCTATAGAGTGCCTCGATGTGCGCGCGCCTCCGCTTCTAGGGTGGAGACACCTTTTGAAAGACCTCCGCGCCGCCTGGCGGCCATATTGGTTCAAAAGTGTCGGGCGGCGCGCAGAGGCTAGCGTGGGAACGGTGCTGTAAACACGTTGTTCTTGACGTATTGAGGTCCGTTCTTTGGCCGCTATGACAGGCTGCTGTGTGCTACTGTGTACTAGTTCGCACGCGATAGGCCAGCGGATGTTTCGCTTCCCTCGCAACAGCGAGCGTAGAAAAAATGGGAAGCACAAGTGAAACGCGACCGCTGGCATCTGACCGACAGCACCAAGATATGCGAGGTTAGTTGTTGACTTGTCCAGCATGTGGCCGTACATTTTTTATCGCCTGCAGTGAGCATGGTGTTAAAGAAATCCTTGCTTGTCTCGCTATAGCTGCATAATCTCGGATAATGCCCTCTCACATCGCTATTCTTTAGCTGATGACAAATGCCACCTACAGTACACCAAGCAGGCCTCATTCTCAACGTGTGCAAGCCTAAACATTGCTGCTTTTTATGCTGCCACGTGCCGACCGCTTTTTTCGGGCAAGCGCGTGCTTTGTGTGAAAGACGTCATGGAGAGGAAGAAGTGCACGTGAAATGCCGACCACTCTCTCGGGCAAACGCGTGCTTTGTATGAAATACGTCATGGCGAAGAAGTGCAATGTTGGTGTGCATGTGAAATGTTTCAAGGCTTACCACAACCGCACATAGCACCCCTAATTCCCAGTGTCCTATACGTACAGGACGGCCTGAAAAACAGTATTGCGTTTGCCTGGCAGTAATAAAGAACTTGTGCTTTCTTTTGAGGGTAGAAGTACACTTTTTGTGAAATAAAATATTTCTTTTGTCATTTTCTGTGAGTTTGGGCATATATGGGTTAAGCTTGCGTTAAGCCGTGCGGAGTGAGTGGATGCCTCGGCTACCTTGCCGATAAACTGGATAAATAAAACTTCCTCTCGGGCTAGTTGGTGTTGTATCCCAGACGTCATATTTTTTTTTAGCGCAAACATGAAGAAAAAGAACGAACTGGCTGAGAAAAGAAGAAGACAGTGCACAGGGCAAGCGCTAAACATCAACTGGCTTTACTTAGAAAAAAACACGGAAAAGACACATCACCTAAAGCGCATGCGCGCAGTAGTAGCATAGCTAATCAAACATCGTGTCCCTCGCTCATCTGAACTCGTTGCCGTACAAATGTATAGACGTATCACTAATACACTCTGTGCCCTTGCTCTTAATATGGAGGCTTCCAGCAACTCCCTTCCCAAGGGTGTCACCACCCCTACCCAGAATCTTGATCTCGCTAGCCGCGGGTGCACACGTGCAGGCTGCGCAACGAACCGGTAAATGCGCATTACTACCATTTTTCAACGACAACTCATGTTCCCGCGCACGATCGTTGATGCACCTCCCGGTCTGACCTATGTAGGTCTTCCCACATGATAGTGTATGGCATACACCACACCTATTGCGCACCTCACGTACGGCCTGGCATGGTTCTTTTTGCATCCATGCTTGTCTTTTTCATCGCATACGCGTGCGCACAGGCCACCCAGTTTCCTAGGGGCGCAGAACACGACAGAAACGCCGTGCTTGCTGGCGACCTTCACAATAAGGCAATGTGGATTAGCCGGATTAAGCGAATCC